>NW_015547764.1:80534-88034 GCF_001515605.1 Sinocyclocheilus anshuiensis | reverse complement strand
TGTTGAATTATTAGAAAAATAATGCACACCCGAGGTGTAACAGCCACTCTGCATCACCACCTCAGGTGATGCACGGTGTGAAGGTCCGCTGTCCCTGTGTGGGGTGGCATGCGGCGGCTGCCGGGGCTACGTGGGCAGCGTTCACTCAGCTGTGTGCTGAACAGAGCGAGAGCATCACAGTTAGAGGCATTGATGCATTCAGTGGGGCAGCCACAGCACGAACACACAGGCTCGTCCCCTGGGCCATCTGCAGACAGACATGACACTGATCCAAAATAAGGGCAGTTGGACTGGTTGTGGATGAATGATTCAGTAACTCAATTTAATCTAGATAATTATGGCATATGTAGCCATTGCACCTTTGTAGAAAATAGTATTTTTGCCAGTGCTATGTCATACACACAGAGTTTGTTACCCTTTTCCCACTGCCAGATTTGTATGTTTAGTATTGTATCCATTTTCACTCTGCACCTTTAGATTTAAACCCAATCAATTCTATATTTTCAGTACATTAAGAAATAATTGACGATGGGGCATTGAATTATTCGAAAATAATGCACAGTTGCTTCGTGTCGTGGCCGCATCACCACCTCAGGTGTGCATTATTTTTCTAATAATTCAACGGCCTGGAGTCAATTATTCCTTACATATATATACAGTATATATATAAATATACATATATAAAACAACAGGATATACTATTCTATAATATCATGAGGCATGAATATAATTTCACATATATGTAAACACATAATTAAACACGCAACATGAGCTTTATGTTATGCATTTTAAAAATGTATTTCAATATATTTAACAGTGTTTCACATATATGTGAATATATAACCTTTCTGTATGGGAAAACATTGGGATTTTACGGAAAAATATTTGAAATGGATTTTAAATGTGGGTCAAGATCGGCCATACTTGTGTGGCCCACATATCTATATTTGACATCTGGGCCATGTCTTGAATGTATTTCAATATATTTAACAGTGTTTCACATATATGTGAATATATAACCTTTCTGTATGGGAAAACATTGGGATTTTACGGAAAAATATTTGAAATGGATTTTAAATGTGGGTCAAGATCGGCCATACTTGTGTGGCCCACATAACTACATTTGACATCTGGCCCATGTCTTGTGTGCCGTCTTAAACCCGGTACCATCTCTGCCAAACCCGGGCCATGTTTGGTCCACATGCTGTATGCCAGAGCCGGATGAAAACTATTCTGGGCCAAATCTGTTTGCTGACTGGGTTAAAGCCTGCTTTAACAAGCGCGATTCAAAATAACGCCATACCTTCTCCTACTCAGTGTTGCCAACGAATTTTCAGGGGAAGCTGCTAAAAGTTGCTACATTTATTTTATTTATTTTTTTAAATGCTTTATTTAGTGACAATTCACACACAAATTGACAATAAAAGCAAAAATGTCAATAAATTCAAAGACACAATGATTGTAAAAAAAAAAAAAAGCAAATTAAGGAAGAAGAAAAAAAGAGAAAAAAACGAAATGAATCAACAACAAAACATATGAACTATATACAGAGGGGTATTGAGAACAAATCCACATCTCTAACTACAAAATAAGTGCAAAGGTCCTTAAAAAGGATAAAGTTTCAAGGCTATACAACAATCTATAGTCTTTTTTGCTTTAGAGTTCCTTACATCTTCCATCACTTCAAGATACTGACAGCTAAAAGTTGCTAAATGGTGTTGTGGTGTTATTGCGCGATGACGTCATTACGTAATCACGACGCAAAATCAGAATCAGAATCAGAAAGAGCTTTATTGCCAAGTATGTTTGCACATACAAGGAATTTGTTATAGTGTCACAAGCTTCCAGTACACGGAGACAACAACAACACACAGATAATAAAAATAAGATGTGAATAAAATACACATGCATAAATATAAACCACAAAAAATAATACAATTAAATAAAAAGAAAAAAACAAAAAGAAAAAAATTGTCACTACATCAAATCTCAGCAAAAAATGTAAAATATATTTTGTATATGTTAATTTAGATTTGTTTGTAAAATACTGTTGAATTATTGAACACTTACACATTTTTTAATGATTACAATTGAAGTTTTATTAGTAAAACTACACATTGTGAACAGTTCTAGTTTTAAGCAGTGCATTAGTAGTTACTATGCTACACTCTAAGAAAAGTCTGTAAAAATAGAGCACAATTTACTGTTAATTCACAGGATTTTTTTACCTGCATTTTAAACTACGCATTGTATTTTGTGTTTTCGACGCATTAAACAAGCACGAGCAGAAGGGACAGCGGGGTCCTTTTGCTTTCATTGAGGGAAAGCACATTTTTCCATGATGATGAATATTCGGAAAAAGGGAAATGTTGATTTCTGAGAGGCTCCTTTTGTGTTGCAGGGTTATTCTTCAGATCTCATTACTGACTGTTTAGTGTCATGTTCTGTTTGTTCACTGTGAGTTCCAGTAGAGTATGTTCTCACTAAAATCTCCTTTATCTTGTTGTTCATTCAATGCAAGGGGTCTAAATGACAAAGTAAAACGCAAAGGTATATTTTTGTTTTGTTAGGGGCAGAAGTCACATTTTGTTTTTCTACAAGAGACTCACTCAACTGAAGAAGATGCAGCTTTTTGGAAACTGCAGTGTGGAGACACACTGTTGTTCAGTCATGGCTCCAGTCGGTCAGCAGGTGGCTTAACAATTGCCCAGGGAAGGTTGTGACTTTTCATCTGATGCTCATGGACATTGGCTTACTGCTGTGGTTAACTGTGAAGGTTTTGTTATTTTAGTTAATATTCATGGGTATAACAGTAATGGGCAAAACAAGATTTGGTTGTCTAATATTACAGATGCTGTTACGCATTTTAAATAGAAATATTATACAAATTTGGTACTAATTGGAGGTGATTTTAATTTGGCACCCGATGAGTGGCTGGACAGATCTCCATTTCAATATCATTATTCAGGAGTTTTGCCAGGTAAATTCCCTTGTAGATATATGGAGGCTTATGCTAATGCTAGTCAGTTCTCTTGGCTCAAACCTAATGGATCCTCTAAGTCACGGATAGACTTTTGGCTCATCGCTGAGGAATATTCTGAGCTTGCAACTAATGTTTCCATTTCTGCGGCGCCATTGACAGATCATTGCCTGATTTCATTAACTTTGACACCAAACATACCGTTAGGAAAGACTATTGGAAGTTTAATGCAGAACTTTTAAAGGATAAATATTATTGTAGTCAAATAAGAAATTTGATTAGTAAGATTAAAAATGACTTCTCTTTACGTTCTAACGGGATTAAATGGGAGTATTTTAAATTTAAAACTAGGGAAATTTCAATTCGGGTTGCTAAACAAAAAAGCAGAGATCTCAAGCAAAGGTAGTCGAGGTTAATTCAAGAAATTAATATCTGTTGTAATACACAAGAAATGATTCAAGATGTTGAGAAGTTACTCTCTCTTCAAGCTAAATTAGACAGCATGCATCTAATGAAAGCACAAGGAGCTTTTGTACGGTCTCGTGCAGAATGGATGGAAGAAGGAGAGAAGAATACGGCTTATTTTTGTCGGTTAGAAAAGAGACAGCAAAGTAATGCAGTTCGTAGTTTAATTATTAATGATGAGGTAATCACAGATCCGAAATTAATATCTGAGGAAATATACTCGTTTTATAGTAATATTTACTCTTCGTCATACTCTGAAAATACTGCTAAGGAATTTTTTGAAAAGGTAAAAGATTTTATTCCACAGATTGATATTGAATTTAAAGAATTAAATTTAATAACTATTAAAAAATGCATTTGGGTAGATCTCCTGGTCAGGACGGTTTGATTACTGATTTGTACTAATTCTTCTGTGAGGATAATAAAGATTTGTTATTTAAAGCTTTAAAGGAGTGTTTTGATTCGAATTCTTTACTTCCAACTATGAGACAGGGCTTAATTCTTCTCATTCCAAAGTCAAACAAAGATAAAAGAATGATTGAGAATCTGAGACCGATTACCCTGCTTAATGTTGATTATAATATTCTTACATCTGTTGCTAATAGGTTAATATTTAGTCAAGTTATAAGTGAAACTCAATCTGGTTTTATTAAAGGAAGGTTAATACACAACAACATTAGACTCGTCTTAGATTTAATTGATTATGGACATTTAATTAAGGATGATTTTTGTTTCTTGATTTCTATATAAGGCATTCGATACTGTAGAACATAAATTCATTGTACACACATTAAAGTTTTTTAGTTTTGGTCATAAATTTGTTACATTAATAGAGATGTTGTACAAAGACATAAATAGTTCAGTATCGTTACCGTTTGGGACTTCTAAGAGGTTTAACATAATGGTCTTCTTCAAATCTTTGAAGCTCATGCGTCATAAAAAAGCCACTAAAATTAAAAAAGTGAAAAAGCATAATAGGACCCCTTTAAACTATCTAATCTTTTGAAGGTATTTTTTGATCATTAAGCCCCTTGTATTGTAGTTTTTTTTCTTTCTGTATTTATTTGTTTTTGTTTCTTACTTTTCCTGTTATGTTTATTTTGTTTATCTATGTATTTTTTGTTATGCTGCTATTTGGACTTCTTTGAATTGTATTAAGATTTTTCTTACTGTTATTTATTTGGTATTTATGTTCTTCAAGCGATACAAAAAAATGTAAAAAAATGTTTTTGTGTGTTTTCGGGTTACAGGGTTACAACGGATAACGGATAATGTCCTGGAAAATTACTAATACCTTTTTCCATTTCTCTAGATATTTATCTCAGTGTACTAACTGATCAACAATCGCAGGGACAAGCTACTAACGTGTTTCATTAATGAACAATTATTAAACCATTATTATTATCATTATCAAATTGAACAAGTGCAAATAGCAATAACTTAATTCATGTGATGTGTGTGAAAATGTGTGCCTTTTTATTGTTTGAGTCACTTATCAAAAGATGCTAAAAGTAGCCAAATAAAATTTAAAAATAGCTAAATTTGTTGCTAGGTGCTTTTGGAAGAACAAGTTGCTAGGGTATTTATAAGTTGCTAAATTTAGCTACAAAATGGCTAAGTTGGCAACACCGCTCCTACTGTCCGCTGCAGAGCCACAGAAAGAGAGTTGCGTCAACGAAGTCCAAAACGCTCGATCGTCACGTGATTCACGTAGACCTCAAATAGTTCCAGGAAGTTCATAGCGGGCAATTGAAATACATTGAGTTGGAGAGACAGAACTGTGAGTTTTGGTAATTAGTAGACAATAAAATAATGTATTTACATTATTTATAAAATAATGTATACATGTATACGTAGTATATATATGTAGTTATATCAGTGTTGTTTTTAAAAGATAAAATCCGCTAATATTTGAGGATTAATGTGGTCAGCTATCCTTACCTGCCTTGTTAACATATTTTAGGCTGAAGTTACCATGGTAAAAGTCCGTGTTTGCTATATAAATGACATCGTGGTCTTCTACCAAAGTAACTTCAGCCTCTCTATATAAATATAATTATATATGTATGTGTGTGTGTTCTTACAGCTTGCTTGTTAGTCAAGTTCAATCGCATCTTAATGTTCATTGTCGTTTTACTAATCTCATGGTAAATGTTAAGTTTGTTGTCTTAGAAAATTAATTCCAAATAAATGAAGATATTTTATTAAGTGAAAACTAATCTGGTTTAATGTTTTTGATTCTTGTGCATCCCTCAGTTATTAATATATAAAAATATATTTGTAGTATATTCCAATTTAAAACAACTTAACATTTTTACACATTTAATCATATATTTTATGTATGTTGACTTTTGTTATGCACTTATTTACAGCAATCGATTTATACATTTATAATAAACTATAAAGCATGTTGTCCTTGAACAGTCTCCACTATAGTTTGCTGTGCTGCATGGGAGTGCTCCAGTCACTCACAGAAAGGAGTGTGAATGTATGGTTTCCCTACTGATCTGGAGAGGAGAAAAAAATGCATTAAGTTTTGTTCAATTCACATTTATTTGTATAGCACTTTTTTAATATACACATTGTTTCAAAGCAGCTTTACAGAAAATGAATGTTTCTACATTACAAATAAGAGTTCTGTTAACAGGTGTAACTGTGCCAAAGTAATGTTCATATGGCAGAAATGGTCTAAAATTAGGCTATACAAATCATGCAGTTAAGTAACGTCATGTATTCAGAAACAATGAAATATATACAGAAACAATGAACAACTTAAAGCAATGGTTACGTGATGTGATCATGTTGATTACAATGCAAGGCACATGTAGCAGTTTTGTATGTTTATTCAGAGTCCGCTTCATCTGAAGTCCTCTCGAGGGTTGGGTCACCTGAAGTCTTCGTAAGAGGCTGGGTCATCTCTTCACGTCATCTCTTCACAGGTGTTGGGTCATCTGAAGTCCTCTCGAGGGTTGGGTCATCTCTTCACAGGTGTTGGGTCACCTGAAGTCCTCTCGAGGGTTGGGTCATCTCTTCACAGGTGTTGGGTCATCTGAAGTGTGTGTGTATATGAGTGTGTGTGTGTGTATATGAGTGTGTGTGTGTGTGTATATGAGTGTGTGTGTGTGTGTATATGAGTGTGTGTGTGTGTGTATATGAGTGTGTGTGTATATGAGTGTGTGTGTGTATATGAGTGTGTGTGTGCTGGTGTATGTATATGAGTGTGTGTGTGCTGGTGTATGTATATGTATATGTGTGTGTGTATATGAGTGTGTGTGTGTGCTGGTTTATGTATATGAGTGTGTAAATGTGTGTTGCAGGTGGACTGGGGGGGCAGTGTGTCTGCGCAGGTGCAGGTGCAGGTGCAGGTGCGTCTGGAGGTCAGTAATCCGCAGGAGGGTGGTGATCTGTCGCAGCTCTGCATCCGTGACTCTGTGTCTGGGGTCACTCTGCTGCAGACTAACGGCAGCGTCCAGGAGAGAGGCTTCCAGACCTTCAGCGCCGACTCACTGCGCGGTACAAACATCACTCCGGAAAAATACAGTACAATGTGTTTACATACAGATCAGCCTGTAAATTTACACTTTAAAACAGTCATTAAAAAAAAAAAAAACATGTTAAACCAGTAAATCCAACAGACCTTTTTGTGTCAAACACCATCATGATAACACACACAACACTAAAATAACACGATAAACATTCATTTAACAACATGCATTGTAACATAAAACCACTGTTTATTTTCAGTAAATATTTTATTTGCTTCCAGAAATGGTAAACTCAGCAGTATTTTAATGTAACATTTTTAGTAGTGTAGAGTTAAATTGCAATCATACATATTTTTTACAGTGCACACACATTTATCTTACTATGTACATGAGCACATCATAGACTTCAATGTAGATATGCCATACACCAAATCATAGCTGAGAAAACACACACACACAATGTAGAAAACAAACTTATACCTGCGTGTGTCTGTGTGTGTATGTTGTGTGTGTGTGTGTATGTCGTGTTTGTGTGTATGTCATGTTTGTGTGTATGTCATGTTTGTGTGT
>NW_015547764.1:77959-80418 GCF_001515605.1 Sinocyclocheilus anshuiensis | reverse complement strand
TGTGTGTGTGTGTGTGTGTGTGTGTGTGTGTGTGTGTGTGTAGCTGGCTCTCAGTATGTGGTCTTGTACAGGATGAGCGTGAAAGGAAACAGAGACTCTGAACTCTCAACAGAGATTCTCAATCTCCCAGCGTTTCTGACCTTCTCCAACGCCACTCAGGTATCCACATCCACTCCTGTGTGTATCTGTCTGTCTGTTACTCGCTGTGCATGCTGGGATGTGTGTGTGTGTGTGATGTTTTGGACCTTGATGATCCTGTCATTGTTGTTTTGTTTATGGAAAATAATATGCTGAATCTGATCAATTGTATTTCAGAATCACAGTGATCCAGTGATCGCCAATTTCACTGTGAGGATAAACACCACTGAACAGGTAAACAAACACACACACACACAAACACACTGAAATTCACACACTCTCTCTCTCTCACACATACACATGCAGGCACACACACTCCCATGTAACCAGCTGCTGTTGCTGGTGTGTGTTTGTGATCTGAGTGTGTGTGTGTGTGTGGGGCAGGCTGGTGTGGATCGCTCTCTTCTCCTCGTGGGATTCATGGTCTCGTTTCTCCTGACGCTCCTGTTGGCGTCGTTGAACTTCCTGCGGCGCAGACGACTGCTCAGCTGCACTCCACACACGGTCAGTTCATTCCAGTCTCAGCGCTGAGTGTGTGATCGGCCCGTCAGCGCATGCATGGATGCAGTGTAGCGGTGAATGACTCGTTGTTTCTTCATTTCTAGAGAAGCAGCATGAATGAAGAGTGTGACATCACTGCGTCAGCCAATGAGGAGGCAGCGTTTGAGGATAAGTTTGTGGATATCGTGATGTTGGAGGAGCCACAAAACATGATTCAAGTGCTTGACAGGTGAGTGTGAGTGTGTGTGTGTTAGGGCTGTCAAAATGGCTGAAAAACTAAATTCGAATTTTGTACTTAAATATTATCAAAATTCAAATTATATTCGAATTTAAAATGCATAATTTCAGTTAGGGTGAAGAAAAGCTTTTGGCTGCTCTCCTGAGGCCACAAGAGGGCGCATCATTCAAAGCATAAGATAACATGACTATCTGCGGAAAAAAGTGCATAATGTTTAAAATAATGTTTATAAACCAATTATAATTAAGTTGCTTAAACAACTGTAAACAAAACAGCATCATGTGTGTATGCATAGTTTAATACAAAGGGCCGAAAGCCAATCACACAGAGTACATTTTTCATTTAAAAACATGAGATGCAGTGGGATGGGGAAAAAACAGCCATAAAGTCTCGATATATGTTTTTTTCAAAGTTAAACTTGCATTAATTTTACATGGCTTTCTAAACATGCGGCTCTTTTGTGCGAGACGCGAGTGCAATGCTGATAGATGTCCCTCTAGAAAATGCATGAAATATGAGTTCTGTGTGAACGGCTTGGTTTCGGTTTTGATGTAAGCAAGATCTTCTCCGCATTGATGTTCTCTTTTTCCGCTGTATTTGTAATGAACAACACAGCATCGCCGCATCTAGTGGCTTCAACTGGATAGACTAACAAACAGATTATAATGCAACGACACTTACATCGTCATCTCGTGCGCTGCTGATAAAGCTGCCTCCTTAACGAACACCTAAAAGTCGAATGGAACGTTTTTGCATTCGAATGTGGATTTTTATTTTAAATCTGAAAAAAGTCCCCTGATTCAGATGGTCCTGAAGCTGCAAAAACAAACTAACATGACTAACAACATCCAGCATCAGGACTCTGAAATATTCATCCACAAAATTCGGCCCAACCAAATTATAAAAGCACAAAAAGACAATTATCTAACTTATTGGACTGAAACAACAGAAAAACAAAGTAAATTTGAATGTTATTTGGCCCTAAATAGAGATTACGCAACTGCAGATTATCTGAGTACAGTGCAAGACTGTAAATTAAGAAGACAAATGACGAGGTACAGACTGAGCAATCATACTCTGACTATAGAGACGGGCAGATATCCACAGCACTGGCTGCCCAGAGAGAGCCGCATCTGCCCTTACTGTACTCACAGAGCAACACTTCCTCACCAGCTGCACTAACTATCAACTCGTTAGAAAGACATTTTATCCAAAATATGAAATACTTTACCCTGACTTCATACATTGATGCCTGTCACAAAAAGAGGGAGGAGTCAACAAATCAGTGATGCGCCAACACACACACACACACTCACTCACTCTCTCACTCTCACACACACACACACACACCACACACTATACACACACACTCACTCACTCACTCACTCTCTCACACACACACACACCACACACTATACACACACACTCACTCACTCACTCACTCTCTCACTCTCACACACACCACACACTATACACACACACTCACTCACTCACCACACACACACACTCACACACTCACTCACTCACTCACTCTCTCACTCACTCACACACTCACTCACTCACACACTCACTCACTCACACA
>NW_015547764.1:77322-77849 GCF_001515605.1 Sinocyclocheilus anshuiensis | reverse complement strand
ACACACTCACTCTCTCACTCACTCACTCACTCACTCACTCACTCACTCACTCACTCACTCACCACACACTCACTCACTCACTCACTCACTCACTCTCTCACTCTCTCTCACACCACACAACACACACGCACTCACTCACTCACCACACACCACACACTCACTCTCTCTCTCACTCACCACACACACACCACACACACACACTCACTCTCACTCACTCACCACACACACTCTCACTCACTCACTCACTCTCTCACTCACCACACACACTCACTCACTCACTCACCACACACACCACACACTTACTCACTCTCTCACTCACCACACACACACACACCACACACTCACTCACTCTCTCACTCACCACACACACACACACGCACACACACCACATTGAATTATAAATTGTTCGTAGAATTCTAAAATGTTGATTTGTTCTACTTTTTAAATGTATATACATGCATGTTTTTGTTGCATATATATCTGTTCTAGATTCAATGTAAACACTATGCTTTGGCAATACATTGTAA
>NW_015547764.1:73817-74147 GCF_001515605.1 Sinocyclocheilus anshuiensis | reverse complement strand
GAGTGTGTGTGAGTGAGTGTGTGTGTGTGAGTGAGTGTGTGAGAGTGTGTGTTTGTGAGAGTGTGTGTGAGAGTGCGAGTGCATGTGAGCGTGTGTGTGAGTGTGTGGGAGTGTGAGAGTGTGTGGGAGTGTGAGATGTGTGTGAGTGTGCATGAGTGTGAGTGTGCGTGTGTGTGTGTGAGAGTATAAAGGTGTCTCTCTGTCAGTCTGCAGGTGTCGTGTGTGTTGCGCGCGGCGGTGTGGGTGGAGCGAGTGCGGGTGCAGATGTTTAAGGGGCTGCTGTCTGTGCTGCTGGCGGGAGTTCGGGCGGCGGGGCGTCTGAGTGACCCG
>NW_015547764.1:72957-73531 GCF_001515605.1 Sinocyclocheilus anshuiensis | reverse complement strand
GTGTTCTGGGGGTCATTAATGGGCAGATCGTGGGCATGGAAGGAAGAGTCCAGGAGGAGCACGTGGCGCGGATGGCAGCGCTCGCCGCTCAGTGTAACCTGGAGACGCAGCAGGAGATGGAAACACAGCAGCGCAAACACATGAGCGAGACGTCACACGCAGAGCTACTGTTCCAGCACACGCCGCAGCCACAGGTGATGCTCTTCTGAACAATGATGCTTTCCCAAAAATGTATCTGAATTGACTTTATGGTTAAAGCAAGAACAAATATCTGTTTTCTACTGAATCAAGTTTATTTTTCTGGCCCCATTGGCAGATGTTTTTTTAAGCATAAACCCACTTCATTTTTATTATTTTTTCCAGAAAACAAAAAACTTTTTATCATATGTTGTTTTGCTTCTCCAGTAAATGTATCTTGATTTAAAGGGGTCATATGATGCGATTTTGAGTTTTCTTTTGTCTTTGGAGTGTTACAAGCTGTTCGTGCACATATGTGACCCTGCAGCACAAAAGCAGTCTTAAGTCGCTGGGGTATATTTGTAGCAATAGCCAACAATACATTGTATGGGTCAAA
>NW_015547764.1:70835-72834 GCF_001515605.1 Sinocyclocheilus anshuiensis | reverse complement strand
TATGGGTCAAAATTATTGATTTTTCTTTTATGCCAAAAATCATTAGGATATTAAGTAAAGATCATGTTCCATGAAAATATTTTGTAAATTTCCTACTGTAAATATATTAAAAAATGCTAAGTTGCTAAGAACTTTAAAGGCGATTTTCTCAATATAGTTGTGTCTTGGCCTAATATTGTCCTAATAAACCATACATCAATGGAAAGCTTATTTGTTCAGCTTTCAGATGATGTATAAATCTCAATTTCAAAAAATTGACCCTTATGACTGGCTTTGTGGTCCAGGGTCACATATAAGATAGGTAAAGCTGCAAAGACTAAAGCCTCAAACCCAAAGAGATATTCTTTATAAAAGTTAAGACTCGTCCACGCCTTCCTAAAACGCCTCGTTTAAACACGCCTCCACATATCTACGTCACTGTGTGGGAAGATTTGCATAACACCGCAAAAATATTTACACAAAGAAAGAAGGCGTAACTTTTATTCTCGCTGTAGTATTGTTGTCGTGGAGATGCTGTGTTTCCAAATATGGTAAGGGGTGTAACATTTCCATCACATGCTTGAGGGATTTGGCCAATCACAACGCACTGGATAGCCGGCCAATCAGAGCACACAGCGCTTTTCAGAACAATAAGTTTTGTAAAAATCAACGCGTTTCAGAAAGGCCGGGCAGAGAGGAGAAACAATAATGTACGGTATGTGGAAAATGTTTTTTTTAACCTTAAACTGCGTAAACACTGCATTACACCAAATGCACAAAATAATGTTATTTTTAGCATTGTCATATGACCCCTTTAAGAATGTTTTGATATTTGTACTGAAAATCAAGACAGAAATTCTAAGTAAGAACATGATGTGTGATGTGTGTCGTATGTTATCAGGACGTGCTGGAGGTTCGTTCTCTACTGGAGAAGCTTCATAAGGAAGAGCTGAAGTGTCTGCAGAAGCGGCTCCTGGTCAGGCATGAACACGCATCTGCGCAGGCACAGAGGCAGCAGGCGCTGCGGTGGCGCTTTGAGCTGCACAAGATCTTCGGTGAGGAGCTGGAGGAGGCCGTCCGAACCGGAGAGCTGGAGAAAAGCACCGCCGACAAACTCCTGCTGCAGTACTACAGCCATCAGGTGGGCTGACCATCAGTCTGACATCTGTACCGACTGCTCTGGTGTTTCTAAGTTAAAGCTTGTTTGCTGTATGTGTGGCATGAGCACATGGTCAGGCTGCAGGGTGAACTGGAAATGCGCTGGTGCTGCAGTGTTTTCCAAGCAGCAGCACCGTGAAGTACGCTAAATCATTCTTCTGTTTGCACTCTCTTTAGTTTAGTTGAACAAAAGACCTTACTTTGATTTCCATGCATCTGTTTTTATGAGAATTTTGAATTTGCATTTAATAAATACGTATAAATTCAACGGTGTCTAAGTTAAGTCAGAAACCATATAATTTCTAATATTCTGGGAATGTTATAAATGTGTGCTGTGGCTCCGCCCCAGGGTGCTCTGGAGGAGGTGCTTGATGTCCTTCTGGCCAATCAGAGAGCACTGCTGGCCGAGCAACATGCGCAGCGCTGCTTCCTGCTGCAGAGTTTCCA
The DNA here is from genome assembly GCF_001515605.1 of Sinocyclocheilus anshuiensis. Classification (NCBI taxonomy): domain Eukaryota; kingdom Metazoa; phylum Chordata; class Actinopteri; order Cypriniformes; family Cyprinidae; genus Sinocyclocheilus; species Sinocyclocheilus anshuiensis. Next base: position 71,250 of record NW_015547764.1, on the reverse strand, counting down.
GAGTCTTCAGGCCGTGACGAGTGAGGTATTCAGCAGCAGCGCACGACGCATCAGAGACGCACAAGCTCACGGGTACATCTGACACACTACATACTACATTACACACTACGACCTCACCATCACACACACACTACATACCTCACCATCACACACACTACATACCACACCATAACACACACTCTACATACCTCACCATCACACGCACTACATACCACACCATCACACGCACTACATACCTCATCATCACGCACACACTACATACCTCACCATCACACACGCAACATACCTCACCATCACACACACTACATACCACACCATCACATACTATATACCTCACCATCACACACACACTACATACCTTACCATCACACATGCACTACATACCACACCATCACACACACACACTACATACCTC
>NW_015547764.1:65693-70573 GCF_001515605.1 Sinocyclocheilus anshuiensis | reverse complement strand
ACACCTCACCGTCACACACACTACATACCACACCGTCACACACTACATGCCACACCGTCACACACTACATGCCACACCGTCACACACTACATGCCACACTGTCACACACTACATGCCACACTGTCACACACTACATACCACACTGTCACACACTACATACCACACCATCACACACTACATACCTCACCATCACACACACTACATACCACACCATCACACACGCACTACATACCTCACCATCACACACGCACTACATACCTCACCATCACACACGCACTACATACCTCACCATCACACACGCACTACATACCTCACCATCACACACGCACTACATACCTCACCATCACACACGCACTACATACCTCACCATCACACACGCACTACATACCTCACCATCACACACGCACTACATACCACACATCACACACACACTACATACCACACCACCACACACGCACTACATACCTCACCATCACACACGCACTACATACCTCACCATCACATACACTACATACCACACCATCACACACACTACATACCTCACCATCACACACACTACATACCACACCATCACACACTACATACCTCACCATCACACACACTACATACCTCACCATCACACACACTACATACCTCACCATCACACACACTACATACCACACCATCACACACACTACATACCACACCATCACACACGCACTACATACCACACCATCACACACACTACAATGCCACAGAATGCCAGCAAACAGCACTCCCTTTATTATCATTAAATGCTGACATCTCAGTTCATCTCGATCTCAAAAAGCTCTGTTATAACACAACGAACATATGAAAAATTAATATTTCACAATGTCTACACTTCGTGTGTTAAAATGAGAGGATTCGTGAGCACACAATTTCAGCACTGCTGTGAGTAGATTCTAACTTAATCACCTCTGATTGGCCATTGCGTTCCAGAAATCAACAGCTGAGTCTGTGATTGGCTACATTTGTGCAAACACTTTAAACAGTGTTATAAATAGAAACTGCCTATGCTTGCGCATGTTAATCATTTAATATTAGTTGTTCTTTTTGCTTTTGTGCAACAGATAAATAACAATTTATATGTTTTTAGACATTTTATGTTTAGATATTTCTATTTTGCGGGAGTTCTGCGAATCATTTTATTCTCCCGCATCCCGCATCTGTTATAACACAACGAACATATGAAAAATTAATATTTCACAATGTCTACACTTCGTGTGTTAAAATGAGAGGATTCGTGAGCACACAATTTCAGCACTGCTGTGAGTGGATTCTAACTTAATCACCTCTGATTGGCCATTGCGTTCCAGAAATCAACAGCTGAGTCTGTGATTGGCTACATTTGTGCAAACACTTTAAACAGTGTTATAAATAGAAACTGCCTATGCTTGCGCATGTTAATCATTTAATATTAGTTGTTCTTTTTGCTTTTGTGCAACAGATAAATAACAATTTATATGTTTTTAGACATTTTATGTTTAGATATTTCTATTTTGCGGGAGTTCTGCGAATCATTTTATTCTCCCGCATCCCGCACACACACGAGTCTCTTCCCAGCCGCACCCGCCCATCAAGAGTTGTCCTGCGCCGCACCCTGTTGCGTTGGGTCCCGCGAGTCCGGCGGTACTCCCGCGGGGTACATACCACACCATCACATACTACATACTTCATCACACATTAGCTGTGCTGTACTGCAGCATAGTAAATTCTGAACTTCGTGTGATCTACAATATTACTGTACTCTCATCGCTCGTGTCTCGCTATACATATTTTTCTTTCTTTTAGAACAGATATTTATTGTGTGTGTGTGTGTGTGTAGGGAGTGTGGTTTCTCCCAACAGTGTTCTGATGTTCATTTGGAGATTCTGCGGGTCAAACAGAATTTAGAAGAAAGCGTGAGTCGTGAGCGCAGCGCCATCCGCTGTGCCATCATCAAGAAGAGACGGCAGCTGCTGTCTGAGAAGGTGTGTGTGTGTGTTTTTGAGCTGTGTTCAGGTATAAACCTGTAAAGTCTGACATTAAATAAGAGTCTCATAAAGCATGATATAGTGAGAATATGATGAAAAACACCTCCAATTGAGCAAGAAAATGCTATTTGATGCAGTTGGATGGAATTCTGCTGCTTGTAATGTAAGTCAGTGAGATCTTTCTAACAGTACAGCAGATACTGACATAAAATGCTATAAATATCAGTGGTCGCTCTATATCTCCAGTAATCTGTCTCAGTAAGATGAGATTGAAATGCTCCAAACATATAATGCAGTGATTGAGAGCTGAAGAAATAAAGGCTCCTCAGAAGATGTGAGATGTTCTGGAGGCTTGTGAAGATCATTCCTCCGCTGAGGAACAGTGAAAGTAAAGCTTCTGGAAACAAACGCTCCTCAAAAGATCCTGAGGATCAGATTTGAGACTCTAAAACATGATTGATGGAGAATCAAGTAAAGCTGAGCTGCTTCAGTCCAGTAAGTGTTCATCTGGAGATATTACTGCAGTTATTCTGACGCTTACTTGATAAAAATCAGTCAAGATTTGACAGAAAAACACACTGAAGCAGCAGCTGAAGCTGGACGTTTGTACAGTTACACTAAAAGAGCTTTGACTGGATAAAACACTCTAAACTGTCAATCAGAGACAGAAGACATGATGAGATTGAGTGAGAAACAGGTTTAACAGTGAAGTTTGATCATGTTGATGATTTGGGGGTCTATGACTGTGATCAGTGTAATTCTCGCTGGAGCAGGTGTGTGAACACTGGCATCAGCTGCAGGCTGTGAGCGCTTCCTCTGACGTCACGGTGGATCAGTACCTGCAGAAATGGACAGAAATACTGATGTACCAGAGCAATGAACTATCAGAACTCATCAATCACCTGGATGAAGAGACGGCAGGCAGGACACGCAAGGTACTGTGGGATACGAGTGAGCTGCAGGCGTGTCTGTTGGTGTCTGTGGTGTAACTCCTGTGCTTCTGTGTGCAGATGAGTCTGTGTTTGCTGCAGAGTTCACTAGCGGAGCTGAAGGCGCATGCGTCTGCGTGGTGTCCAGGATCTGCGCAGCTGCTGCCGCAGACGGAGGAGATTCAGGAGCGTCTGCAGCGTCTGGGGAAAGCAGCGGCCCGCGAGCTGCGATCCGCTCAGAGCTGCATCCGACAGCAGCAGCAGCAGGAGCTTCAGGAGCAGTGGAGCATCAGAGATGCCTTCAGAGAATACTGCAGGTGACATGCTGCATGAGAATGTGTGTGAAGCCTTGAGGCTGTTGCTGTTTCTGATTGATTTTGAGATCAGACCTTCATCTGAGTCCTAAAACTAGACTGAGAACATACAGTTAAACACACAAACAAGCTAGAAAGATCCAGTAGTGAATGTCTTTGTGTTTCTGCAGACTGCGGTTTGGTGTGTACATGCATATTCAATTAACTCACAGCCGTTTTTAAACAGTCATAAAGTTTAAGGTGAACAGGGTAAATATTTTTAACTAATCAATATCATACTTCCCCATTTGAATAATCACAGTACATTTAGACCATTTTTTGTTTTACAAATTTTCTGAAATGTCGTGTTCAAGTTCACAAATTAGGTATTATCTAATTAAATATGCACAGATTTGCATTCAGTTCCAGCACATAAATCTGATCACTGGATAAAGTCAGGTTTGTAATTCTGGTCTGATTTTGTTCTTATGTTAGAGTTGAAGGTTTTTCCAGAGAGGATTCTGGATTTCTCTTTTCATCGCTCCATAAATCAGAAAACACTGTCAACAGACAGAAAACAAACACATTTTCACCATGTTTTTAGGAGTGAAATGTTGTATAAATCTTAGGGTTAGGGATCAGTTTTATTTTGTTTCATTGAGAGATTATTATAGTTTTTATTAATAGTTAGAATTTATTTTTTACTTTCTGTTTTCATTTTAATTATTAAATTTGATTCAAACGAGTTATTTTGTTGTGTTTTTGTCATTTTGTCGGTTTTTCTTTTAATGTCTAGAATTTTTTATAAATTTTTATTTCAGTTTTAGTTATTTTAGTAGATGGACTTAATGAAATTAGGTAAAATTAGGTAAAGTTGAAAGTAGGTAAATAACTGTATTTTATTACAGTTAAGGTTTATAACAAACAGTAGTTTATGGCTTTAGTTTACTATAGTAACCCTGGACGTGATGAAGTTTAGTTCATCTGAGTGTTAAATCAGTCTAGTTTGGCACGCATACAGAATCTGCTGTCGTCCTCATTGAGCGGCGAGTGTCGTTATGTTGCGTAGAATCTAAGGAAGGCAGAATAAATATATTTGACCATGTGACCTGAGACGTGTGTGTGTGTGTGTGTGTGTGTGTGTGTGTTAGCTGTGTGTGTGCGTGTCTGCGCTCTCTCTCGTATGAGCAGCGTCTGCGTCTGCAGCTGGAGTGTGTGAAGGCTGCGTGTCGTCTGGATCGCTGTCTCGCTCTTCCACACGCCGTCTGTGAGCTCAAACGGCACGACGCTGACCCCAGTGACCCCGCTGTGACCCCTGCAGACGAGGAGACGGAGGTGAGCGCTGTACGAGACTGTGCTGAGCAGTGAGCCGCTCGTGTGTGTGTCTGATGCCTGATCTGCACCTGCAGAGGTCAGAGGTCACAGAGCTGCAGTGTTTCCAGAGGTGTCTACAGGAGCGACTGCAGAAGAGCGACACACAGAGAGACGCGCCGCAGCGGGTGAGAGCCCACAATCACACCGATCACATGACCAGCACACACTCAGAGCAAGAGTGAAACACCTATGTGTGTGTGTATGTGTCTCTCTCTCTCTGTCTGTGTGTGTCTCTCTCTGTGTGTGTGTGTGTGTGTGTGTGTGTGTGTGTGTGTGTGTGTGTGTGTGTG
>NW_015547764.1:64532-65675 GCF_001515605.1 Sinocyclocheilus anshuiensis | reverse complement strand
GTGTCTTTGTGTGTGTGTGTGTGTGTCTCTCTCTCTCTCTCTCTCTCTGTGTGTGTGTGTCTCTCTCTCTTTGTGTGTGTGTGTGTGTGAGAGGCGTGGCACGAGGCGTGTGTGTTTCAGGAGCAGCAGCTGCGTGTGTGTCAGGAGTGTGTGGCTGTGTTTTTGGCGTCGCTGCACTGGGAACATGCGGAGAAGAAAACAAAAGTGACGGAGACACACACAGCCCTGCTGCAACTACAAACACTCCTCAGACCAGAGATACTTCACACTGACATCACACACACCATCAACACACACCAGCTGGTGAGCACACACACACACACACTCAAACACGCCCACACACACACACACGTCTGTGTGTGTGTGTGTGTGTGTGTGTGTGTGTGTGTGTGTGTGTGTGTGTGTGTGTGTGTGTGAGTGTGTCTGTTTGTGTGTCTCAGAGTGCTGCGGAGGAATCAGACACTAGAGCATCAGAAAGATCAACTTCAGCTGAAGAGACTGCAGACGTACTGCAAGCAGGTCAGCCGTCTCTCTGTCTTTTGTTCATCTGTTTTCAGCTCTACATCATGAACTCTCATGGACTTGATTCATTATTTTGGATTATTGTGACTATCTCCTCATCATGGATGTCAGTCAGTCACATGATGCTTCTGCTCAACTCTATAGCTGCGTCTCATTTCAGAGGCTGCATGCGTCATCGGGATCAAGTCAAGTCACCGTTATTTGTACAGCACTTTTTACAATGCAGATTGTGTCAAAGCAGATTTACAGTATTAAACAGGGAAACAGTGTGCCGTTCTCCTCTGGCCAGACAAAACCAGCAGTTTCATTCCAGGCTGCAGCAGAGTCAGATTGTGCAGAGGACTCATCTGGTTCCTGTAGTCTTGTCCCAGTGGCCATCTAGGAGACAAGGTCCTCACTGGGGATCTGTATCTGGGACTCATGTAGTTGTCCTGGTCTCCGCTGACATTCAGGGCTGTAGAGGTCATCTCTAGGTGCTGATCCACCATCTGGTCTGAATACGTACTGGATCCGGGTGACTGCAGTGACCATCTGATCTGGATACAGACTGGATCTGGAGGCTACGGTGACCTCGGAATAAGAAAGAAACAGACTAATATTAGCGTAGATGCCATTCTTCTA
>NW_015547764.1:57357-64291 GCF_001515605.1 Sinocyclocheilus anshuiensis | reverse complement strand
TGTGTAAGCCAGGTTAAAGAGATGGGTCTTTAATCTAGATTTAAACTGACCGAGTGTGTCTGCCTGCCGAACAATGTTAGGTAGGTTATTCCAGAGTTTGGGAGCTAAATAGGAAAAGGATCTTCCGCCCGTAGTTGATTTTGATATTCTAGGTATTATCAAATGGCCACAGTTTTGAGAACGCAGCGGACGTGGAGGACTATAATGCAATAAGAGCTCGTTCAAATACTGAGGTGCTAAACCATTCAGGGCTTTATAAGTAATAAGCAAGATTTTAAAATCTATACGATGTTTAATAGGGAGCCAGTGCAGTGTTGACAGAACCGGGCTAATATGGTCATACTTCCTGGTTCTAGTAAGAACTCTAGCTGCTGCATTTTGGACCAGCTGGAGTTTGTTTATTAAGCGTGCAGAACAACCACCCAATAAAGCATTACAATAATCTAACCTTGAGGTCATGAACACATGAATTAACATTTCTGCATTTGACATTGAGAGCATAGGTTTAATCTCATTTAAGTAAAGTGTTAAATTGCAAAGTAAAAAAGAAATTACATTATTTTACACCTCACAAGTACTATCAGTGTGTGTGTTTATTACGGTTACTTTTCTAAAATAAGACACCTTTGATGACGTACGCAGCCTACAAATGCGACCTCCGGAGGAAAATTAAACATGACAATTATCTGAATAATTAAATGGTTAATAATTAAATAAATCAATTAAATGAGTCCACTTATTTTCACAGCATTTTTTTCTCATTTTCAAATTAGGGATGCAGTATTTGTTAATATGGAACACAGTATTGACACAATAGTAGTTTTGTGAAATGTAATGTTATGAAAAATTTTAATATGCTGTTTTCATGGTATATAATTCATTATACATTTAAATATAGACTTTTATGTAACCATTTCATTAAGAGTGCTTTAGTCCTTTATACATTTCATCTGTGCATTTCATACAAACAAACAAACATGTTTAACGTGGGTGTGTGTGTGTGTGTGTGTGTCTCTCTCTGTGTTACATCTCTGTGTGTAGGAATGATGTCTTGCGATCTGCTCCCTCCCACACGTTGTATATGTGTACTCATTCTCTCCCTCGCTCTCATTACTGGGTCAAGTGTGCAGTAGGAGATTCTCCCCTCCCTCTCTGTAACCCTGCACAAATGCAAAGCCCATCATCTGCATGCCTGAATAAACAGCGTAGATCATCAGAGTCCACGACACCAGTAGACACAAGCCCTATGCTATCAATCCATTCAAATGCCTTTGATAATGAAAATCTCAATTATCTGTTTTGTTTTTATGCACCATTACCTATAGCAGACTGATACATATGAAGTTAAACAGCCATTCAATTAAACAGCTATTATAATGATTAGAAATGAGAAAACTCGACTCATTCTGCTGTAGCTTACCATCTAGGCAGCCATTTGCTGAAACAACACTACAGCTTCAACATCTACCAGATTTGAGCCTCTCTTCAATCATACAAAGGTTTATGAGATGGCTTATATCTTTCAGTACTCATGGAGTGCAAAACCTTGCTTTGTGTGTGTCTGTGTGTGTGTGTGTGTGTGTGTGTGTGTGTGTGTGTGTGTCTCTCTCTCTGTGTGTGTGTGTTACATCTGTGTGTGTGTGTGTGTGTGTGTGTGTTTCAGGATCTGGAGTTTACAGCAGCGTTGGTCAAACAGTCTCTGATGTCTGTTCCTGATCTCCACAAAGTCCTGCGGCTCCTGCTTCCTACAGTACCTGAAGGAGAACTGCTGTCACTCGTAGACGCACTAGGACCCGGAGTCGGGTAACACACACACACACACACACGAGCGAACACACACACACACACGGAACACAAACAGGTCTGAAATGGATCTGTGTTTGATCTGAATCATGACTCTGTTCTGTAGAGCTGCTTACATCTGAAACTGAGTGTGTCATATTTGATGAGTTTTGCTCATGGTTACTGTTGTTTTTGACCCGTAGGGAATCAGGAAGCTGCTCGTCTCTGGCAGACAGACTGAGACACGATGTGCTGAGCAGAAATCTGTCTGACGCTCTTCAGCACAGAGACAGAGACAGGTCAGTCTGATCACGATTAGAAACACAAACCAGTGTTAGAGGCATTAAAGCGTCTGTGTTCTGCAGACTGACACTGACTACAAGAAGAAACACTGAGAACATCTCAGCAAACACACATTCTCACACACGCTTCATCCAGCTGTCACGGATCACTCCCATCATGCCGTGTGTTCAGATGTTCAGAGCCGATCCTAGCGTTTTGGGGGCCCTAAGCAGATTTTCAAAAGGTGCCTCCACTACCTACGGTTTCACCTAAGCACCACCTCCGAGCCTCCAATACTCATATCGACACCGTATTGGAAATTTTTAGAAAATTGTCTTATTTATCTTTCATGATAGAAATATGAAGATAAGCCCATATTTCATGTTGTATACAATTTATTTTGTTAAATTTTAAATGTTTGACCATTACTTTCAGAGAAATATATAAAAATTTAAGATTAATGCTTTAATAAAGCAAAGACACCTGCCAAAGGGTTATGAAAATTAGTATTATTTAAATTATGCTCATAATAATCTCTTTTCTAGATCGGCTTGTAAAAATATGTATGTGCAAACAAACATGTAAATACTGTTTTGACTTCTTCCGTATTTCTGCGGTCACGACTCTGTGTTTCACGTCTTCAAAGCTCTCATGAAATGCCGAATTAAATCGACAAATCACAATGCAGCAGCCACCATTTCAACATCAGCTTTATAAAATCCATCACTTACCCTTATCTTGCTCACTTTCTTTCCTATTTTTCCTCGTCTCTGCAGCAGATTGAAAGTGCCGCGCCGCTTTGACACGAGGGGGAGGCGAGGCCTTGCGTAATTTACGGGGGCCCTACGTAACTTGCGTAGTGAGCGTATAGGGCCGATCAGCTCTGCGTGTGTTGAGCGTGTGTGTGTGTGTTCCTCAGGTTCCTCAAGAAGCGTCAGAAGCTCCTCGACAAGCTGTTGTCCGGAGCTGGAGGTTCTGGAGTCGCTGAGGAGACTCTGCGGAGACGCCGCTGCAGACGAGAACTTCCTGTGCCAGAACCTTCCGAGGAGACGGAGGCGGGGCCTGAGACAAGGGGCGGTGAGGGGGCGTGGCCTGAGAGTGTGGCTACTGTCGAGGGGGCGTGGCCTTTGGGCGTGGCTCCGGACAGTCTCGTCTCTATGAGGGATGTTAGTGAAGAGGTGTGTCCCGAAGGCATGGCTGCGGTTGAGGGGGCGTGGCCTGTGGGAGTGGCTCAGGACAGTCTCATCTCTGTGGAGCGGATGTTTGTTTTCCGCTGTGTTCCTCCTGCCACCCAGCAGCACACGCAAACATCTCGCTCACGCAAGAAGAAACGCAACTTCCTGAACTTCAAGAAGAGCAGTGTGGCTCCCCAGCCAAACATGTGACACTACATTGCAAAGCATCATGGGAATGTAATAATAAGTCTTGTGTATCTATTGTTCTTTTATCATGGGCGGGTCTGCTGAGAGCTGATTGGTTGCGGGCGTTCAGCCGTCCAATGACACCATCCAGATGTGTTTTTCCTTCTGTCAGATGATCGACTGATGCAAAAACAAAAAGACCTTTGACCTGCAGCTTCATGTTTACACTCCTTTTTATTTTAATCAGCCATGATAATAAAAAAAAAAGGGACATGAAATGAATTAAAACCGTTTTATTTCTGACACTTGGATTCGTCTTCTGCTGTTAGACTTTGTGTTTTATATGAACTACAGAAACCTCAGGATCAGCCTCTGTGAATAGATAATTTATTTAAAAGGTTTGAGAAATATCGTTTGATCTGAACTCTACACAGACGTCTGTGAGTCTGAAAATGAGTGAATCTTTGGTCAGTGAAGCTCAGAGCTGCTGTGCGTCTTCATCTTCATCTTCATCATGTTGTTGTTTTGTCCATCACGGCGTTTATTTGCAGCTGGTTCATCAGAAACCAAACGCTGCTGCTGCTGCTTCATCCTGGCAGACAGAGAGATTTGCGCTGCTATGATTGTGTTCACATTTATTTAACAAAGATTACATCAGTTACAAACTGATCAATACTTTAAATCAGACAAACGTGGGGAACGTCTGACGTACTTTTCTCTGTTGAAGGCGATGAAATCTTCTGCCAGCGAGTCTAAACTGCTCTGCATGTGCGTCGGCTGAGATTTCATACTTCAAACTGATGTTTTAATAATAAGACCATCAAGGTAATGTCATCTTAAAATACTCAAAATAATAATTAACTCGCCCTCGCACCTCTCTGCCTTTCTTTCTCCGGTCTGATGATGATCTGTGATTTAAATCATTATTCACTGATCATGTTCTGTGTTCTGTGACCGGCTCCAGATGAATAATTGAACATGATTACAATGCAGGGTTTCTGCGGATCTAAACTCACACTTTTACAAATTAAATCAGAGTCATGGCAATAAATGTTGCATGCACTGCAAAAAATGAATATTTTTGTATTGTCTTCCAGTGCAAATGTCTAAAGATTCTCAAATCAGGATACACCGAATGAAGATAGAAAGTTTTTTTTTTGAGAAATTTAACAAAATTAAGTGTTAGAAGAAAAAATACCTACCAATGAATGAAAACTTGTTTTTCTTTTCAATTAAGTTGTTTTTAAGCCCATAGGCAAATATTTGTTTTTGTTTTAAACAGAAACACTTCATTTTTATCAGTTTCTCATAAAGTACATTTTATTTATATAGCACATTTCAACATAGCAAAGCTATCCAAAGTGCTTAACAATGTAAAATAAAATTAAAAGAGAAAAGGAAACACAGAAAAGAATAAAAAAAGACAGACAATAACACAACAATGAAATGAAATTAAAATGCTAAGGAGAAATAATAAATTTTCAACCTGGATTTAAAAATGGTAATGGAAGGTGCAAGGCGGCAGTCTAGAGGCAATTGGTTCCACAGACGGGGGGCAGTGACTGAAAAGGCTCTGTCACCCTTAGTTTTCAAACGGGAACGAGGGACAGATAAAAGAGCCCTGTCAGTGGATCTTAAAAGTCTGGTAGATGACAAAGGGATAATAAGATCTTTAAGATAAGATGGAGCTTGATTGTTTAGAGCTTTAAAAACAAACAACAGAATCTTAAACTGAACTCTAAAATGGACCGGAAGCCAGTGAAGCGAAGCTAAAATTGGAGTGACATGGTCATATTTCTTTGCCCCAGTCAGCAGCCTTGCAGCTGCATTTTGTACCAACTGGAGGCGTGAAAGCGATGACTGAGGAAGACCTGAGTACACTGAATTACAGTAATCTAAACGTGAGGTAATAAAAGCATGCATAACCTCCAAATCTTGAAAAGACAAAAATGATTTAAGTTTTGAGATGACCTGTGGGGCCAATTACTGGAAAAGCTGCTTTTATGATCTCAGAAGGAACAACATCCAGTGAGGAGTTAGTAGACTTCATGTTGTTAACGAGATCGGAAAGTTCCATTAAAGAGACATGTTGAAAATGACAAAATGAAAATGGACTAGCAGGCGAGTTCAAAGACAGGTCTGAGAGCTGTGAAGTAAAAGATAAGCGAATGGCACTCACTTTGTCAACAAGAGCTGTTGTGGGATTATTGTGTTGAATGCTGAGCTGAAGTCGATGAACAGCATTCTAACATAGGAGTCTTTATTTTCTAGGTGGGTAAGAGCCAGGTGGAGGGTGGAGGAAATTGCATCGTCTGTAGACGATGCAAACAACTTTGTGAAACAACTTTCACAGAGCTCTGCTGACGGCTCCCTAGAAAACGGAATTTGGATTAATTACTGAATTTATTGTGGAGAATAAATCCCTAGGTCTATGACAGTGTGCGGTAATCCGTTCTGAAAAATATTTTGATCTAGCTGACTTAGCAGCGCTCTGAAAATTAACCAGACACTCTTTAAAAATCTCAAGACACAGTCAGACGATCATGCTTCCATCTCCTCTCTGCTTTATGGCACTCCTGTCTAAGATAGCGAGCGTTGTCATCCAACCAGTAATAAGATTTGGTTGTTGGTTGTTTCATTTTAAAAGGAGCAATAGAATCTAAGATATTAGAACAATCTGTGTAAAACAGAGAAATCAAATCGTCAGGCCCATAGGACGCCTTTGCAGCATGCAAGATAGATTTTTCAACAGCATTAGCTAGATAATCTTCATTGAACAAGATAAAACAAGACGACTTATCTTCTGTCATTTTTCTTCCCCAGTAAATGCTATCTTGATTTAAGAATCCTTAAACATTTGCACTGGAAAACAAGACAGAAATACTGAGGAAGTGCATAATTTTTTGCAGTGTGATCAGAAGGTTCATTAAAAAAAATTCCATAGTGTTTATCAGATATTCAAGCCGTAAGCTATTTTTTTGTAAAATGCTTTAAAATCTAGTGGAGATTGGTTAGAAGTCTTGCTAATGCTCATTGTGTTCCTTAAGCTTGGTCTTAAAAAGGTCTTTAAGAAGTCTTCAGTGTGTCTTCATAAAACCTGAGATGTAGATGTGGACTGTAAAGCAGCTCTAGAGACGATCATATATTGCCGTGTTTACAGTCTTCTGTAGAGCTGCTTCACAGGTGAAACTGATGTTTTAATTGTTTATATGACTAAATCTAAATCTTTCCGTTTATTACCGTGAAGCTGCTTTGAAACAATCTGTATTTATAAAGCCCTACAGAAATAAAGCTGACTTCTCTTTGCATGAAGTGGTTTTGTGAACTGGAACAAGTGATTCAAGTGTCAATCCGGATCAGAGATCACCATTTCTGCCATGAATTTTCTGGTAAGAGTGAATCAGGGTCTGTTCCTCACAGGCTGCTGTGGTTTGGTGGTGTTTGTGGCGGCAAGTGAATGTGTGTGTGCGCGTGCGTGTGCGTGTGTGTGTGTGTGTGTGTGTGTGAGA
>NW_015547764.1:50769-55278 GCF_001515605.1 Sinocyclocheilus anshuiensis | reverse complement strand
GCTGACTCTCTCCACAGTCGAGCTGTCGATGGTCAGTGGGGGGTGGTCAACGGAGTTTCTCCTGAAGTCCATCACAACCTCCTTTGTCTTACTCACATTGAGGGACAGGTTGTTAGTGCCACACCATTCAGCCAGCTTTGCCACTTCCTCTCTGTAGTGCGTTTCATCACTGTTGCTGATGAGACCTACCACCGTTGTGTCATCCGCAAACTTGATGATGTGGTTGGAGCTGAACTTGGCAGTGCAGTCGTGGGTCAGCAGCGTGAAGAGCAGCGGGCTGAGCACACAGCCTTGTGGGGCACCTGTGCTCAGTGTGGTAGTGCTCGAGGTGTTGTGGCCGACACGGACTGACTGAGGTCTTCCAGATAGAAAGTCCAGGATCCAATTACAGAGGGAATTGCTAAGGCCCAGCAGGTTTAGTTTATTGATGAGCTGTTGTGGGATTATTGTGTTGAATGCTGAGCTGAAGTCGATGAACAGCATTCTAACATAGGAGTCTTTATTTTCTAGGTGGGTAAGAGCCAGGTGGAGGGTGGAGGAAATTGCATCGTCTGTAGACGATGCAAACAACTTTGTGAAACAACTTTCACAGAGCTCTGCTGACGGCTCCCTAGAAAACGGAATTTGGATTAATTACTGAATTTATTGTGGAGAATAAATCCCTAGGTCTATGACAGTGTGCGGTAATCCGTTCTGAAAAATATTTTGATCTAGCTGACTTAGCAGCGCTCTGAAAATTAACCAGACACTCTTTAAAAATCTCAAGACACAGTCAGACGATCATGCTTCCATCTCCTCTCTGCTTTATGGCACTCCTGTCTAAGATAGCGAGCGTTGTCATCCAACCAGTAATAAGATTTTATCTTTGGTTGTTTCATTTTAAAAGGAGCAATAGAATCTAAGATATTAGAACAAACTGTGTAAAACAGAGAAATCAAATCGTCAGGCCCATAGGACGCCTTTGCAGCATGCAAGATAGATTTTTCAACAGCATTAGCTAGATAATCTTCATTGAACAAGATAAAACAAGACGACTTATCTTCTGTCATTTTTCTTCCCCAGTAAATGCTATCTTGATTTAAGAATCCTTAAACATTTGCACTGGAAAACAAGACAGAAATACTGAGGAAGTGCATAATTTTTTGCAGTGTGATCAGAAGGTTCATTAAAAAAAATTCCATAGTGTTTATCAGATATTCAAGCCGTAAGCTATTTTTTTGTAAAATGCTTTAAAATCTAGTGGAGATTGGTTAGAAGTCTTGCTAATGCTCATTGTGTTCCTTAAGCTTGGTCTTAAAAAGGTCTTTAAGAAGTCTTCAGTGTGTCTTCATAAAACCTGAGATGTAGATGTGGACTGTAAAGCAGCTCTAGAGACGATCATATATTGCCGTGTTTACAGTCTTCTGTAGAGCTGCTTCACAGGTGAAACTGATGTTTTAATTGTTTATATGACTAAATCTAAATCTTTCCGTTTATTACCGTGAAGCTGCTTTGAAACAATCTGTATTTATAAAGCCCTACAGAAATAAAGCTGACTTCTCTTTGCATGAAGTGGTTTTGTGAACTGGAACAAGTGATTCAAGTGTCAATCCGGATCAGAGATCACCATTTCTGCCATGAATTTTCTGGTAAGAGTGAATCAGGGTCTGTTCCTCACAGGCTGCTGTGGTTTGGTGGTGTTTGTGGCGGCAAGTGAATGTGTGTGTGCGCGTGCGTGTGCGTGTGTGTGTGTGTGTGTGTGTGTGAGAGCGTGTGTGTGTGTGAGTGTGAGTGTATGTGAGAGTGTGAGAGTGTGTGTGTGAGTGAGTGTGTGTGTGAGTGTGTGTGTGTGTGTGTGTGTGTGTGTGTGTGAGTGTGTGAGCGATGAACGCACCAGTGGGTTGGAGGGTTGGTTTCTGCTCTTGGCCAGGCGTTTCTTCTTCTTGTGCAGCGGACGGGACTCCAAGATCATCTCCTCCAGCTCAAACGTGGGGTCACAGTTCAGACGGCGCTTCTGTGACAGACAGAGATCCAGCAGCTCGTGACTCGTGATGTTCTTCAGTGAGGGACGCCAGGCTAAAGGCTGCTTACATTTGGAACGAATCCAGGCGGGACAGATTTCTGCAGCACGGCGCCCCAATCCACATCCGCCAGATACGGAGACGCCTGGACCTCAGACAGACTCGACGGGCGACTCGAGGGGTCTCTGGTCAGGAGCTGCACACAAAACACAGTCACATGATCAGTCTGGACCAAAACTGAACATGACCTTCTGCTGAAGGGAAGAAGTGCTGCTCTTTCTCTGTATTTTTGTCTTGATTTTCAGTACAAATATATTCAAATATTACTAAGCAATAAAAAAAATTAAAAGAAGGTATTTGCAACTTTTTTGGTACAAGACACTTTTTTTCTTGCAGTTGCAAGCTTATATTTCGCAATTTTGTGTTTATATATTGCAGTTCTGACTTTATATCTCACAATTCAAACATGTTTTCTCTCACAGTTCTGAGTGTACATCTCATTATTTTTTTTGTTTCCACCACAGAATAAAAAAAAGTATCTGCAACTTTTTCTCACAATTCTAACATTTTTCTCAGAATTGTAAGTTTATATCTCAGAATTCTGCGTTTGTCACAATTTTATATCTTGATAGAAGATGTATAAAAGCATTTAGATCTTTATTTTATTCCCCCTCAGAGTTGTGAGAATAGTCAATTGCCTTTATTGAGAAACAAAAATCAAAATTGTAAATTAAAATTTACATTTTTTTTTATCTTGAGGAAGAAACGAGCTTCCATAAATATCAAAAGAAATGTGAATGACATGCAAGATTTCAATATGAAGTAAGTTTATACTTATAAACATTATACTTCATTTTATTATTTCCCCAGAATCATTAAATCTGCATTGAGACATTAACTTTTTGATTTACCCCATGTGCAAACAATATATTGTCTTGGAAACCATAAGCAACAATGCCAATGATCGAATGAACTGTTGAAAAGGAGTGTTGTCTCAATAACCATGGATTTTACATTTTAAATTGTAAATAATTCAGTTGCATATGAATTAAATGAAGCACAATGTAAACATTCACCATAAACTCTGCATGTAACTTCACTCAGACGTGAACATATGTGTTCTTTATGTAAAAAAATGGAGCATGTCAAAGCTACAGTCTGTCAAAGATTGGCAGTAATAAAAACATTACTAATAATTCTACTGATTCCCTCTGATTTTTCTCTATTCTCTTGTGTTATATATGTGCCCAGAGCTCCAGAAATCAGTCTTGTGTTTGTGCAGGAATGAAAGCTCTGATCTCAGCGCTCATGTTCTGATGCAGAAACTCACGCTGCGGATCAGATGCTCCATTCCTGGGCTCCGGACGCAGGAGAAGTGCAGCTGCTGGCCGTGGATGATGCTGAGGACCTCAGCCGCTGCTGTGCTGGAGCGGATCTCAAACGGCCGCTGAAACACCAGAGAAACGCCAGACAAACACCCGAGAAACGCCAGACAAACATCAGAGAAACACCAGACAAACACCCGAGACACAGAGACACACACCAGACAAACACCCGAGAAACGCCAAACACCAGAGACACAGAGAAACACCAGACAAACACCAGACAAACGCCAAAGAAACACCCGAGAGACGCCAGAGAAACACCAGACAAATGCCAAAGAAACACCCGACAAACACCAGACAAACACCCGAGAAATGCCAGACAAACACCAGAGACACAGAGAAACACCAGACAAACACCCGAGAGACGCCAGAGAAACGCCAGAGAAACACCAAACACCAGACAAACGCCAGAGAAACACCAGAGAGACGCCAGACAAACACCCGAAAAACGCCAGAGAAACACCAGAGAAACACCAGAGAGATGACAGAGAAACACCCGACAAATACCAGAGACACAGAAAAACACCAGAGACACAGAGAAACACCAGAGAAACGCCAGACAAACACCAGAGAGACAGAGAAACACCAAACAAACACCAGAGACACACCAGACAAACACCCGAGAAATGCCAGAGACACAGAGAAACACCAGACAAACACCCGAGACACAGAGACACACCAGACAAACACCCGAGAAACGCCAGACAAACACCAGAGACACAGAGAAACACCAGAGACACACCAGACAAACACCCGAGAAACGCCAGACAAACACCAGAGACACAGAGAAACACCAGACAAACACCCGAGACACAGAGACACACCAGACAAACACCCGAGAAACGCCAGACAAACACCAGAGACACAGAGAAACACCAGACAAACACCCGAGACACAGAGACACACCAGACAAACACCCGAGAAACGCCAGACAAACACCAGAGACACAGAGAAACACCAGACAAACACCAGAGACACAGACACACCAGACAAACACCCGAGAAATGCCAGACAAACACCAGAGAGACAGAGAAACACCAAACAAACACCAGAGACACAGACACACCAGACAAACACCCGAGAAATGCCAGAGACACAGAGAAACACCAGACAAACACCCGAGA
>NW_015547764.1:39463-50117 GCF_001515605.1 Sinocyclocheilus anshuiensis | reverse complement strand
CAAAGAAACACCAGAGAAACACCAGACAAACACCCGAGAAATGCCAGACAAACACCAGAGACACAGAGAAACACCAGACAAACACCCGAGACACAGACACACCAGACAAACACCCGAGAAATGCCAGACAAACACCAGAGAGACAGAGAAACACCAAACAAACACCCGAGACACAGAGACAAACCAGACAAACACCCGAGAAACGCCAGAGACACACCAGACAAACACCCGAGAAACACCAGACAAACACCCGAGACACAGTCACACCAGACAAACACCCGAGAAACACCAGACAAACACCCGAGACACAGTCACACCAGACAAACACCCGAGAAACACCAGACAAACACCCGAGACACAGTCACACCAGACAAACACCCGAGAAACACCAGACAAACACCCGAGACACAGTCACACCAGACAAACACCCGAGAAACACCAGACAAACACCCGAGACACAGTCACACCAGACAAACACCCGAGAAACACCAGACAAACACCCGAGACACAGTCACACCAGACAAACACCCGAGAAACACCAGACAAACACCCGAGACACAGTCACACCAGACAAACACCCGAGAAACACCAGACAAACACCCGAGACACAGTCACACCAGACAAACACCCGAGAAACACCAGACAAACACCCGAGACACAGTCACACCAGACAAACACCCGAGAAACGCCAGACAAACACCAGAGACACAGAGAAACACCCGAGAAACGCCAGAGACACAGAGAAACACCAGACAAACACCCGAGACACAGTCACACCAGACAAACACCCGAGAAACACCAGACAAACACCCGAGACACAGAGAAACACCAGACAAACACCAGACAAACGCCAAAGAAACACCCGAGAGACGCCAGAGAAACACCAGACAAATGCCAAAGAAACACCCGACAAACACCAGACAAACACCCGAGAAATGCCAGACAAACACCAGAGACACAGAGAAACACCAGACAAACACCCGAGAGAGAGACGCCAGAGAAACACCAGACAAACACCCGAGAAATGCCAGACAAACACCCAAGAGAGAGACGCCAGAGAAACACCAGACAAACACCCGAGAAACGCCAGAGACACAGAGAAACACCAGACAAACACCCGAGAGACGCCAGACAAACACCCAACAAACGCCAAACACCAGACAAACGCCAAAGAAACACCAGACAAACACCCGAGAGACGCCAGAGAAACACCAGACAAACGCCAAAGAAACACCCGAGAAACACCAGAGAAACGCCAGAGAAACACCAGACAAACGCCAGACAAACGCCAGAGAAACACCAGAGAAACATGAACTTCTCAACATCATTCCTCACTGGCTGCAGGTAAATCACAGTATCTACTCTAAATATGACAAGCACATTCAGAACTGATACCAGATTCACATTTAGAGGCTGGAAAAAAGATATATAATTATATTTATATAAGACATATACAACAAAAACAATCCATCTGTATTTTTCATGTATTTTGCTTTAGCATTGAAATCTGTATGTCAAGATCACTGTGCATCTTAAATTGAAGGAAGTCTGGATGAACTCTAAGACGTCTTTCACATTGAGTTATTATCATAATAATAATAATGTAATTTGCTCTGGGTTATGTGTTTGTAGCTCTGGTTTGAGTTGATAAATGCACCGATCTGTGCAGGAGCTCGTATGCAGTGATGCCGAGAGCCCACCAGTCCACAGCAAACGAATATCTCACACCTTGGTCCACGAACGAGACAAACACCTCTGGTGCTGTTACACACACACACAGTTATTCCAGATTCATTTCCCATGACTCATTCATATGTCTGTGTGTTTGTTTCATCATAACTCAACTGTAATGAAGTGATGGTCAGATATGATATCCAGCGGATCCTCACACAGCATCAGCTGTTTCTGCTGGATTCGTCAAAACGCCGCTTGTTTTTTTTATTGCATTTTTATTAACACAAACTGTGTATATATTTATATATATATTCATTCATTTTGTAATTTCAGACATTTCCAGAACTGCACTTTACAGTAATGTCCCATATGCATTAACTATCATTAAGCAATACATTAGTTACCATATTTATTAATCTTTGTTAATGTTAGTTAATAAAAATACATCTGTTCATAGTTCACATTAGCTCAGGTTCATTAAATAATAACGCATGCAACTCTGGATTTTAATAATGTATTAGTTAATGTTGAAATGAACAAACTAAAAATAATAAATGCTTTAGAAATATTGTTTATTGTTAGTTCATCTTAACTAATGCAGTGAACTAATGTTAACAAACAGGATCGGTAAAATTCAAGAACTGTTTGTAATATAAAATCAGCAGTTAACAGTAGGGGAATACAAAAATATGATTTCAGTAAACTTATTAATCTTATTAATTCAGATAGATTGAGAGTTGGGTTATTTTAATGGGACAGTTCACCAAGAAACGTATCATCATTTACCCTCCGTCAAGTCGCTCCAAACCTGCATGAGTTTCTTTCTTCTGTTGAACGCAAAAGAAGATATTTTGAAGAATGTCACTGGTAGCCATTAAATCATAGCCATTGACTTTTTTATATACTTTTTTATACTCCAGAAACTGTTCTTCATAATACCTACGTTTGTGAAGAAACACACACAGGTTTGGAACAACATGAGGATCAGTAAATGATGACAGAGTTTAAATTTTTTGGTGAATTATCTCTTTGAAATATTCATAGTTTTGCTATTAATCATTAAATCATTGTGATGCAGCATATCAGCCACACGTGAATCAGACAGACGAGTGTTTCTGATCTCATTCGGTCAAACTCACCCATGTAGGGTTTGGTTCCTGCCATCGAGGAGGCTGTTTCTGAGCCCTGCAGAACCGTGGCCACGTTAAAGTCTGTGATGTGGACGTGACCTACTGTCGTAATCTAATCACTAGCACACCCTGAGCACATGTGATTTAATGTATTCCTCTTATCGGCAAGACACATCGGCATAATTTTTCATATCGGGCTGATGCCGATATTTATATTTAAAGCTATTATCGGCCGATTCCGATATTGGTCTGATAATATCATGCATCCCTATCATTTACTATTTTTACTTTTTTTTTCCCCTTGTGAAAATGTCAAAAAATTTCAGGTTTTTCTATCCTTGTGGGGACATTTGGTCCCCAGTGTAGCATAATCACACACACACACACACACACTCACAAACACACACACACACACACGTATATATATATATGCGGTCCGTCATCATTATCGTTATCTTCTCAGCATTTACTAGTGTAAACAGAGTAACTCACCATGTTCATCCAAGAGAATGTTGTCTGGCTTTATATCACTGGAGACAGAACACACACACACACACACACACACACAGCAGTGATGTTTCCTGATCAGTCACGTTATTTTGACTTAATTGACTTACATTTTTGACACAATATTGACTGTTTTTGCTCAATTTCGCTGATGAAAATAGTTCCAGTCAAAGCCACAGCAGAACTGCTTTGTGTCTCAGAGCAACACAGCGGTGTTTAGTTACTGAAGGAATCCACCTGTTTGAACTGAGTCAATGATTCAGTAACCCATTCATAAAGACAGTAGTCACTTGCCTTGTTTCTGAATGAATCAGCTGTTTGAACGAATCTGTTGAATCAATGACTCACTCATTCAAACAAACAGTCATTTTCCGCCACCTACTGGTTTGGTTTCATATTTAAAACTATCAGTGCATTTTTCCCAACATTTCTTATTTGTATGTTTAAAAAATATTTAAAACTATAATCTTATAAAATTCTTCATGCATTCTAAATGTTGCAGTGTAAATGCATTTATGGCAGCTCAGCTTCATCACACAGTCTGTAAACACATCTAATGCCACTTCAGATGCAGCTTCTGTGGAAAGATGGAGTTTAATACTGATTTAATTTGAATGGTTAAAACTCTACACTTTCTTATTATTCTAACTGAATTAATTGAAACACTGTAAGAATTTGATGTGAAAGATGACACATTTAATAAGGTCAGTGAAAAAAATGACAATTTAAGAAACAGTGGGAAATGACATCTGTTCTGTTACATACAACTCCTTTTCAGTTAATTGTTATTTCTACCTCTTTTCTAGTCACAGAGTGCTTTATTTTGAGAGTTGTTTAAGTGAGAGAACATCAACTTTGTCCAGATTGGGGGAATTGTAATGTTTAATCATGTTTTATTATGTAAATAATTTTTCTTTTAAAGTATAGATTTTTGTTTGTATATGCTGTCAATTATACTTTAAGAAAGAAAATCAGAATCTGCAAAAATCGGTATCGGCAGGTCACACTTACAAAAAAATTTGAAATCAGAATCGGCCCAGAAAATTGCAATCGGTGCATCTCTAATGTGTGTTTCTCACCGGTGGATGATGTGTGAGCGCTGCAGATAATCGAGTGCTAACACAAGCTCACAGACGTACAGCTTGACCGTTTGCTCGTTAAAGCCAACCTTTTTCTGCAGATGGAAGCGTAAATCACCACCCAACAGCAGATCCACCACCATGAATAGATCCTCCTCGTCCTGAAACGAAAACCTGCAGACAGGAGCTTGCCGCTGCTTGATTACTTATTTCTATAGCGCTTTATACAGTAGAGATTGTTTCAAGCCAGCTTGATGCAAACTTCAGAGTCAGCTATCACTAGTGCTGTAAGTTGAGTCTGTTTGTGACTTTATCACTCAGATTACTGTTTTCACTGGAAATTATATGGTAATTCATAGTTTTTCAATTGCAAAAAGCATAAATGTGATGATATTTTACATTAAAATTACATACAATGCAATGTTAAACCATTTCGTTTTTGATCACATATGCACCATATAAGGTAACAGTTAACTAGTTGGTACTGTAGTGTTTCTACAGTAACAATGACAAAGCGTTTCAGAGTGTTGTGTGAAATATGACCATCTCAGCATTAAGCAGGTGAAGGCGATGGAGAGGACAGGTGTGTGGCTCACCACAGGTTGACGAGGAACGGATGTTGGAGATGTTGCATGACCTGTAGCTCTCTCAGGACGTTTCTGACTTCATCTCTTTCAATGCATTTCTGCTTGTTCATGTATTTCATGGCGTACATCTTCCTGGAGTCTCTCTTCTGCACGATACACACCTGCAGACCATCGTTAGTTTGATTAATCATAGCACCCAGAGACGGGCTTCTGTCAGTCATACATCACTAAACTCACACACATGATGCATTTAACATGCGTGACACACGAACACTGGAGGCTTCTGTTTGTTGGCAAAAATAAATTCAAACATGCAGAAATGAGAGATACTGACATGAGCTTCATTTTCTTCCACTAAAAATATCTCAAAATAATACACCAGCCTTCAGCTTTCCAGACACAGAAAGAGAAGAGAGCGCTAATGCATTACAGCCTCCAGCAGAAACAACTCCATCAGAAACAGACGAGAGACAGAGCTCAGTTCACGCATTCATCACTCACTTCACTCACACACACACACACACACACACATACTTGTATATTATTATTATTCTTTTTCTTTCTGTTAATACATATGTGTACTATTTGTAAGCAGTCCAGCTGCAATTGCTTTGGCAATACAAATGTATAATTTTTGTCATGCCAATAAAGCACTCTTAAATTGAAATTGAGAGAGAGAGAGTGAGTGCGAGAGAGAGTGTGTGTGTGTGTGTGTGTGTGAGAGAGAGAGAGAGAGAGAGAGACTATTATTTATTTATTCATTCATTTATTTAATTATTATTATTTAATACATATCTGTTCTAGATTCAATGTAAACACTATGCTTTGGCAATACGTTGTAACAATTGTCATGCCAATAAAGCACATATTGAATTGAATTGAATTGAGAGAGAGGGATGTGTGTCAGTGGATGAGTGACAGATGTCATGAGTAGCCTACTTGGATGTCATTGGCTGTTGAAGTGATGCAGGGATGATGCAGCCCTGCTGAAAACAAACAAAAAAACAATAGAAACCACCACAGAAGGTGTAATGGTTTTACTGGTTATAATGGGACTTGTACTGGTTTTAATGGAAACGGTACTGGACCCTGTGGGTTTCTACTGGTAATAATTGGTCACCTTCTATTGGTGGCTTGTTAAAATCACTACATCCTAATGGAATATGTCCCAAAACAGTAAACACACTACAGAAGACCATTTTCAATGGTTTTAATTGTTAAAAGTTGATGGTTTGTGATGCTTGTAGTGGTATATTTAGTGAAAACCATTAGAATTTCTGTGAAGGTTTCTATAGTTATTTTCACACCGTATGACCGCGAGAGGGCGACATTTGCTCTTCAAACTCACAGAAATATGCAAACCATTGCCAGATTGAGCTTGTTTTCTACACATCACGTGCTGAATACTTAACCGATAACTCACGAGCCTGTGTAGAGTTATAACACCCAGCTAACAGTTCTCCTCAGAACTCTGGTTAACGTTCTGGCGAGCTTCTCTCTAAGTTACGAGGTTAAACGTTTGTTTAAAGTTACCTGGTCTTTAATAATGTTATCGTTAGCACTGTTTGCTGGTGGATGTTACGTTTTATTGTGTTACTTGTTTTAGAACGTTCAGAAGAGAACATTCAAAAGTAACGTTCCCATAATGGCTGCAAAATGATACAATGAAACAAGAAAACATTTTTGAAATATTTATAAAAAGTGTAACTTAATAGGAACATTCTTAGATCATATTTTTGTTAACTGAGTAATAGCCGAATGTATAAGACACATAATATTACAATCACACTTTTCATACACATTCATATACACTCCAGATATGTGTCCACTCCGTCACGAGCGTCTGCGTGACGTCACCGGGGGTTTATAGGCAGAGCTTGTCCTCAGCATCGCACAGAGCAGACAGCAGACAGCAGACAGACATGAGCGCACAGAGACTCGGTTCTTTCTGCTTTCTTCTGGCTTTGATCTGCTTCACGAGCTGCGCTCCGCCGACCTGTTACTCGCGCGCTCTGGAGCTCAGCAAAGAAATCATGAGCAATCTGGACAAAATACAGCGATATAGTCGCACGGTAAGAGGGTTTATGCTGGTACCTGTCCCTGTTACATCTTTATTAGAGTGTTTGCTCATCTGCAATACATCTATTGTATGTTTCCTATCAGATGTCAAATAGACGTCTATTAGATGCCTTTAAGATGTTTATGATTTAGAAAGTATGTAAAACTGACAGCTGAAAGACGTCTAGCAGATGCTTTCCAGATCAAGCGATCTTTAACAGACCTCTTGCAGACGTGCGTGTGCTATCTGGGGTGTGATTATGTTATGGTCCTGTATAAACTTGAAACTTGAATTCTTGCAGAAAACATGCGCTGAGTTCCTGCCGAAGATGTTTGTAGACGTGCACGTGAGTGAGCATTTCTGTCAGCTGTGAGAATGATTAACTAACCTGCACGTTATCTTTCTGCTGAGGACAGGCAGTTACTGACTACATGTACTCTGGTTTACATAATCAGATTCCAAAAATAATGTACTTGTAATTAGAGTATATTACATTTTAAAATGCTCATAATTAGATTACAGTTACATGATTACACATTAGTCAAACAGTGGCAGTATATTATTCATAATTATTCACTTTTTACCAACTCACAAACCCAGTTTGGGAAACCCCAGTTTAGTGTAATGTTTAATGCATTTTATGATGTTGATATCAAAAAAATTTATATATTTTCTTTCTCTTTAGTTTTTTTTATGTTAATGTGTTACGTTTAATGGTAAGTTTAAAACAAGTTAAATAAAAAAAGTAATCTAACAAGTAATCAGAATGCATTACCTAAAATAAATAGCCTAGATGACATTACTTACTACAATTTTCATCATGTGATCTGTAAGTAATCTATCCAGCACAGAGTATACATAAGCTTTATGAAGTTCATTCAAAAGTTTATTGTGTGTGTGTAGTGTGTGTGCGAGTGAGTGAGTGAGTGTGTGTGTGTGTGTGTGTGTGTGTGTGTGTGGGAGTGTGTGTGATATTTGGCTGATGGATCACTCAACACATCTATGATCGGGGAACACTGCATCCTCAGGGTCGGTGAGATTCTCTGGTGTTTTGCAGAACTCCTGCATCACGTCCAAGCTGCGTGATTTCCTGTATGTGACTGAGAACCTGCCCACTGAGTACTGCAGAGAGAGGCCACGCATTCGGCTCCTGAAGCGCCGCGTCCAGACCCTCTATTCCATCATCACCCGCGCCTGCTATCGGGTATGAGACGCCCTCAGAGCACAAACAAGCCTCTTCTTTCTGCATCTGTGTCACTGCGAGAGATGCATTGTGTGTGTGTTCTCTGTGTAGGATCTGGTGTTTTTCACAGATGACTGTGAGGCTCTGGAAACAGGAAACATCAGTCCGAGATACTCAGAGGACCGGCTGGAACATCTGATAGAGGACGCCTGAGATAAACACACAAACAGCACCAATGCTTTCCCTAATATTACACACAAACATGTTAAACAAGCACACTTACAGCCAGAGAGAGAGAGAGAGAACGTGTGTGTATGAGTGTTGTGCTGAACATGGTATTTTTGAAAGAACTGGTTTTGGTTGGTAATGCCCAGTTCTATGTGAGGTTCCCTTTTAATGTGTATCTGTGTGTGTGTGTGGTGAGAGAGAAAGAGTGTGTGTGTGTGTTTCCATGCATTCCACTAGTGAGGGAAAAACATTCCACAGGAAATTTGCAAAATGCCCGTCATTCATCTCAATCCGTTCAGTAATAAAGCAGTGGCCTGTTTACATGGCTGCATGTTTGGCTCATTGACCGCAACACGTAAGTGAGATATTTAGTATGATTTTCTTCTCGGCGCTCAGTTACACGCATGAGGGAGCTTCTTCATTTAGTCCTGTCACAATATATCAATATATCACATACATCACCACTCTGACAATTCTTCTGCGTCTCTTCACCAACTCAGCCTTTAATCACAGCGTTTCTGTCATTTATTAAGTAACTTTCAGTAATGAAATAGTAAAATATTTTATTAATAAAATACAAACGAGTCTGCGTGATTTTTGTACACTGAGACAAAATTGGTCTAGAAACTTTCACTTTCAGCAAATTTCACACAGTAAGCAAGCAAAAGAAGAAGAAAGAACTATTATTAGAACTACTATTTTTACGGTGAATGATGAGTGTTTTTCTTTCCAAAGTTCTTATGAAAACAGTCTGAGATGTTGTGTGCAGCAGTGAAGCACCTGGAGACAAACATGAGCTCCTTCTCGACTCGGTTTGGCAGTGGATTCACATTCGTCTGTGTCTGCGTGTGGAGCAACTCGTTAAATCAGTTACAGAACGGACTGTCATGAGAGAGATATGAATCAGCCGTCCTTCACACAGAGATTTGGCTTTATTTTCATGGCAAGCATTGTACTGAGAGCTCCAGGTTTGACTGAGCATGCAGATCTGGAAACAATGCCTGGAACATTTGGCAACCTTGTGCTGTTTCCTGAGAAGATGGAACAAATGACCTGTTCTCTTCCTGAGTTCACTGGCACTCGGGAATTACAGCTGAAGAGAAAAATGTGAACAGAAGGTTAGCAGAATGAGCAGCCTAAATAACCAGCACATAAAGAGCAAGTTACAGGATGAACAACCAGAGAAAGTTATGATGAGCCCGGTGAGTGATCAGTGCACTTTGATGGGGACAGAATAATAACAAGCCAGTTATTGTAAAATAATCAAAGGAGGTAGTTTGAGAGGAAAAGTATGCATATAAATGAGACACCAGCAGGCTGAGTAATGTCACCACATTAGCCGAGGTTTTTGTCAAGAGAACAAGCAAAACAATTTTACAGTGATAACCAGAAACACTGCATTTGAGCAGGGTATGTGCTGATTTCAATACATTGCATGTGCATACAAAAATAAATACCAAGAGTATGTTAAAATATTTGAATTCAGCATTTTTCATCCATTACATGAACAACACATTAAGGAATTTGAAAGGAAAAGGGACATTGTTTTTCTTTGTAAATTTGCATGCAATGGTCAGAAGTATAATAAGATCAATTAAATATCTAACGACATCTGTAGCATGAGCAGTCACATGATTCACGGTTCAGGTGATTGTTTCCGGAACATGCAGTATGTGATTCTCATCGGCGGTTTGGTTAAAGGCTAGAATAATGGTGAGTGAGTCTGTGTTGTTTCATGTTGTGCTGCTTCGAGCTGCGAGAAGGATTACTCAACATCTGAATCGAGTCCTGATGTTTTTATGTCATGCAGAACCTGAGATATAGCACAGGTAAAACACTAACAGTGACTGTTTTATAACCTGTATCCCATACTGGCAGAATTTCTTACTCCTATAAAAACAGCAGCCAGTTTAGCTTGAGCCAAATTACAGGGGGGTAAAAATTACTTCAGAAAGATGGCAGCATCATAATGTTATTTCTGGAGGTATGCATTTGTATTTTATTATCATAGTGCATGTCATTCATGATATGCTGCCAGTGGACCCCACGGCCTGCTGGGAGTTGTAGTTTTCTGTTGTGTTTTGTGTTCTGTCCTAATCTAGGTGATTGGATCCACCAGCTGCTCCTCGTGAATGTCAAGAGGAACAGTATTTAAGAAGAACAAGAGTGTGTTCTTTTTAAAGTTTTTTTTTTTTTTTTCCTCTCCC
>NW_015547764.1:24840-39222 GCF_001515605.1 Sinocyclocheilus anshuiensis | reverse complement strand
TTTTAAACCGTTCCAGCTTTAAATAAATCCCAATAACAACACAGAGGATCTTTGGAATCATTTTTAGAGCGGTTTTTCCCTCTGATGAACGATTGCTAGCCAATCAGACGCTCGAGAATTAGGTATCTGAAGACGAAACTGCACTGCATCTAGAATAAACCGAACGAGCCTTGAATATCATACCGTGAACCCATTTAGCCTACAGAAGTGTAATGAAACACAGTTTAATGAGTAAACAAATGCAAAAGCTCGAGTGCTGATACGTTGATATGAGTGTACTCGACTCTGATTCCGCCAGAAAACTGCAGCAAACACGCTGTTAAACAGCAGGCTGAATAATTCCGCTCGTTATAACTGCGAGACATTCGAGCGAACGAGCAACGCGTCATAAAACACAGCCAGAAATCATGTAGAGGTTGGCTAAATGATACGCTTTTAAAACAAGCCAGAAAATGCTTTATTTACAGCAGTGGCCTAAGTGTTATAATCGCTGTATTTACGAGCGTTTCAGGCAAATTTCCATCATGGTTACGGTTCCATTGTCTTTTATAGCCATCTCATTAGTTAATAAGAAAACAGTTCTTCAAAATAACACCAGTAATCTCGAAGACAACATTAATTTCAGTCTGTAATTATGATGGAGTTTGGTTTTGTGTGTGACTCCAGAGTGATTTGGCAGCATTGATTGATTTTAATTGTTTTGTTGTTATTTTACATTTACATTTTTATATGCATTATTTTTGTGATTGTATAGCATGAAACTTTATTATTATTAAGCATTAATTCGGACGTAAAAATGCAGCTTCAGTTAGAATATGTTCAAATATTTTTTTAAATTAATAGTTGCAATATGTGATATTTATTTATTTATTTATTTGTATTCTGTGCTGAAAGGACAGCCAGCAGCATATGTGACCCTGGACCACAAAACCAGTCATAAGGGTCAATTTTTTTGTTATACATCATGAATAAACAAGCTTTCCATTGATGTATGGTTTGTTAGGATAGGACAATATTTGAAAATCTGGAATCTGAGGGTGCAAAAAAATCTAAATATTGAGAAAATCATCTTTAAAGTTGTTCAAATGAAGTTCTTAGCAATGCATATTACTAATCAAAAATTAAGTTTTGATATATTTACGGTAGGAAATGTACTAAATATCTTCATGGAACATGATCTTTACTTAATATCCTAATGATTTTTGGCATAAAAGAAAAATCTATAATTTTGACCCATACAATGTATTGTTGGCTATTGCTACAAATATACCCCAGCGACTTAACACTGCTTTTGTGCTGCAGGGACACAGATGTGTATGTGTTTAAGGTCACTTATTTATGAAATGTGAAATAGGTCTGCTAAATATTTAAGGAAAACTATGGATGTTAGTCATGTATATCAGTTAACTGGGGTAAATAACTGCAGAATGGAGGCTGTAGCTGGAGAATGATGAGGAACAGGCCACATCTCGTGTCTGTAGATGATTTCATGCTCGTGTCATGAAACGTGTTGGTTAAATATTACACAAAACTATATTTGATTAATTGCACACCTTAATGCACGCTTTTCTCACTGGTGTATCTTTGATCATTTTTCCTTAATTTTTTTTCCATCTTATTTTGCAGAATCATATATTATTTTGTATTCACATGGGCATGTGTGTTTCTTGCCAGAGAAGCTTATGAAAACAAAAATCATGAAACTGAATTGCCACGAAAGCCAAAATATCTACAATTCCTGTTCAGCGCACACTTATAAAACGAATACTGCAGTAAATATGTATCACTCTTAAATAATTAATTTTTCTTTAATGTAGTCATTTAGTTTGGGATGTTGTCAGTTCACGATACCACACGATGTAAACATCCACCATCGCAGGGTTATAATGAGAGAAGCTTATTGTCGTATGACTAGTCGTAATGATACAATTGTGTGGTTGGGTTAATCTGTTGTTAATATTATAGGCCTATTATTTTCCAGTTGGGTTTTACAGTGCATGTCTATATAAACTGATCTTTTATTTAAGCAGATGCCAGAACTTTATGTATTTTTCTCACGGTCTCAGTTTTCAATGTAGGGCCTATATGTCAGCGTGCATTTCATGTGTCAAATAAATCACTGAAACTGTACGCCTATGTTTAAAAAACGTTTGAAGCGATGGTTTTCTGTTATTATAAACAAACGGTTTGCCGTTAAATGTTGAGTAAATATCCTGCAAATAATTTAGTTGCATGAACCGTGAGGGGGCGCTATAACTTATGACAAAATCAAACCCACAGCCGACATCTCAGCTTTTAATGCAGATGCGAACTTGAAACCAAAATAATTGTTTTCGATGCCGCATTTGTTTCATGGACACTTCTTCCAGACGTTATTGCTTTTCCCCACTGTGTGTCATTCCAGTGAATGGAAAATATTTTTGCAATTAGTTGACGTAATATATTCCAGGGAAATGGACTATTAATATTGGGTCTTCAAATATTCTCTCTCTCTCTCTTAAACAGACGGTGCTTCAGAAATATTTTCAGAAATGACAAATTCGGAGTTAACAGGACGGAAAGAATATATATATTTTAAATCTTTTAAATGTAATTTGTCAATATAAGCAAATAAAATAAGCACCAGTACCGACACATTATGAAGTTTGAAATGTCATGGGAATGCTGAAAAATCCCTAACCTTCTATAAACAGGAAAGAAGAACAACCGATATATACCATAATATACATAATCTGTAACGCATTTGCACCGATTACGTGCATGTTTAATTTCTTTCAAGTGAACGTAAATAACGTCAACTGTGCGGTTAATTTATTATTTAAAAGTGTAATTTATGGTTTCATTATTTTAATGTTTAACCCTAATTTAGGTTCGTTTAGATTGGTTTATAGGTTATATTACCAGTCAAAGGCGCCTCTGCATGCGTCTAAAGGTCTGATCTCGCTTCTCTGCTTTGAATGAAGAGAGAAAGACAGACGTGGCGCCAGTGAAATGAAGCCCGATTCTCTTCGCAAACGTCCCGTTGTGATAGTTTGGATGATAAAAACAAGTGACTTTTGTCTCCTTTAGCCCGGGGCGTGAAGAGAGAGAGAGAGAGAGAGTGAGTGACCTCTTCTGAACAGAGACAGATTCCTTCAGATCTTTTGTGGGCTTTCAGCCCGCGCGCTCACCCGTGTGATCCTCATCTTATTGTCATTAGAGCTTTTATTAATTACCGAGCACTGACTCCAGTCCCAGCGCAATCTTTTCAGCCCTCGCCATTGTTCACACACAAACTATATCAATTCTGATATTTCATAGATGCGTTTTTCCTGAAAATCGCATGTTTGCTTCAGTTTCAGTGCTCATCTCTAGAATGATTACAAGTGTTTGAAGCACCAAGCCAACATGTGACCCAGCTTCAATGATTACATTTATTCTTATAATACTAATAATATAATATTATAGGTTAATACTGGCATTTTAACTAGATTTGCTGAGGTTATCAGCAATGAATGGATGCAGAATTCATCAGTGATAGGCTATGCACAGTGAATGCTTGTCTTGATTGCTCTCGATGCTGTAAACATGAGCTGTAACCTCTGCTCTGTAATGTGCTGCAGGGCTCCAAACTCAGTGTGTTCGCTGTAGTTTCATCCCTTCAATAAGAGGATTCCAGTCAAAGCATTCAAGGTAATTTCAGGTCTAAATCCAATCTTTAGTTTCGCTCGCTTGTTTGAACTGCGCACAAGACACGGTTTAGTAGATGTGCAACAACAACACGACGACCTTTACACTCATCTCTCACACTACTTTAGAGCTCTGCAAAACTACTGTCACACCAAACCTCATAATGCGAATATAATGAGATTTAATATTGCATTAAACGAGCTTCACGTAAAAACAGTAGGCTACTTAGATCAAACTGATGCATATGTGTCCCTGCAACACAAAAGCAGTGTTAAGTCGCTTATGTACCATTACCATGTGTGCTGAGCAAGAAACCTTTGATGTTAATCTGGCTCCACAAATTAAAATATAGTTTAAATATGTGTAGAACTATTGAGTGGTTTTAAATTTCATTGACATATGCCAGCCTCATAAAGCAAACAAAAATATGATCGACTCTTTAATCTGCTTTGCATGATTTTGAAGGAGTTAGGAATTTTGTTTGTTTGGGTGATTTTATGGTTTTTGCATCGAGTCATCATCAAATAGGAAATATTTTGCTTCCATTTTGGTACGTGTTTTAGAATCCCTCTCACAATCTAGACCATGTTTCTGCGAAACAAAGGAGAAAGCAAAGAATAGACCATTTGTCATTAATTAATTTAACAAATATATTCATCATATAAATGGTATTTTTGTCCAAATGTACAATATTTTACATTTCAGAGCCCTATCGAAGGGAATCATTTAAACAACAGTCTGTGTTTATTTTTGCTATCGTTTAAAACACTGACGCGAGTTTGAATCATAAACGCATCGCTACGAATGCAAGTGTGAGATACAGACTGTTTTCACCTGACCTACCTTTGACCAAATCTGTGTTCATAACTCTCTGTGACAGTACAGGCTGTGTGCAATACCACCATTAGAGTAAAGCATGTCCACTTTTGTCGGAACAGAGTCGCTGAAGATGCAGAGAAAGTCTCATCGTCCTTTAAGCTAAATGGTACATGCTGTATCCCATGTGTGTGTACAGTCCCACCGGAGTCACGCTCAGCGAGTGTCGGTGAAACGGAGGCGATGCCGTGTATGAAGCCGGAGCGTGAGCGCCGAATGGAAATGAAATCCCGAAGGCGGGAGGAAGCATCGGTTTAGAGGCCATCTTGATCTTCTGGAGTTCGGCCTCCTGGAGCCGCTTGGCTTTAGCTCGTCTGTTCTGGAACCAGATCTTCACCTGAGTCTCGGTCAGGCTCAGCGAGCTGGAGAACTCGGCCCGTTCTGCGATGGACAGGTACTGTTTCTGACGGAACTTCCGCTCCAGCGCCAGCAGCTGCGACGTGCTAAACGGGGTCCGAGGCTTCCGGTTGGTTTTGTGTTTTCTCAGAGGACACGCGGGAGGACTGAGACGCCCTGGAGACAACAACAACAACACGACGACCTTTACACTCATCTCTCACACTACTTTAGAGCTCTGCAAAACTACTGTCACACCAAACCTCATAATGCGAATATAATGAGATTTAATATTGCATTAAACGAGCTTCACGTAAACACAGTAGGCTACTTAGATCAAACTGATGCATATGTGTCCCTGCAGCACAAAAGCAGTGTTAAGTCGCTGGGGTATATTTGTAACAATAGCCAACAATACATTGTATGGGTCAGAATTATTGTTTTTTCTTTTATGCCAAAAATCATTACGATATTAAGTAAAGATCATGTTCCATGAAGATATTTTGTAAATTTCCTACCGTAAATATATCAAAACTTAATTTTTGATTAGTAATATGCATTGCTAAGAACTTAATTTGAACAACTTTAAAGATGATTTTCTCAATATTTAGATTTTTTTGCACCCTCAGATTCCAGATTTTCAAATATTGTCCGATCCTAACAAACCACACATCAATGGAAAGCTAATTTATTCAGCTTTCAGATGATGTATAAATCTTATGACTGGTTTTGTGGTCCATGGTCACAAATATGTTCATAATAGTAGCAATCATAATCGTAGTAGAATATGCCGATTTTAATCTCAATAAACAGGCACTTAAATGTCTTAAGTTATTGGAAGAAATCACATTATTGGTGCACTTAAACATGGTCAGTGCAGTCTTAAACGCCTTTAAGAACTTTTAAATATGTCTTAGATAATTTTGTTGGGCAGATTTAGTGTATAATAATTCATCAATGTCTCTGGTGACCTCAATCAAGCCAAACCAAGTCCCTTATAAAAATTAACCATGGTTTGAATACATTAACCTTAGTTTAAAGGTATTTGTAGTAAAACTGTAGTTATACAAATGGTAAACAACCACATATTATATAATTCGAAATTTGTACATTTGTAATCTGCACAATAACATATCTGTACATTCATTTAAACAATTACATTTTTTTTATTTTAATTATTTTACTATAATAAAACTATGATTAATTTTGGTAAAGGGAGGGCCTCTGTGCACGTTGTTGCAGATATGAATCTGAGCTCATATGTACCAGTTCAAAGCATGCAACAGTTAATTGCTTCACAAGCTCTGCTTTGGCCAGTGCATTGCTGTAACTCACGGGGAGAGAGGTGATGCATCCATGCGCTCCGCTCCGACGTCTCCGACAGTTTCAGAACGTCAACGGAGAACGCCAAACGAGCACCGGTCCGCTCCGGATCCGCGTGAGTATGCGACGCTCCGGCGGAGGAGGTCGGTCTCCGTTCTGCCATCAGAGCCTCGACGCTGAACGGGAGAATCTTCTGTTTCTCTGCGTCCTCCTCCACACCGATGCTGGTCTGCATCTCTCCTTTATCTCCTAAAATCACACGGGAATGATCTTCAGCTTTACAACCAGTAGAAGTCATAGTGATGACTGGGGCCATGCACGAGTTTCACTTGGTTTTTAGTATACAGTGAGAGATCGGATGCTTAGAACATGCTGCTGTTTAACTCCTCTGTAAGCTAATAACACGCGCGTCATCCAATCAGAACAGGGCGGGGCGGGGCTTAAGTTTCTCCTGAAGTTTGACTGTCGTGTTGTGTTTGTGTATCTGTGTGGAGTTTTGCAACGAAAACACCGCGCAAAATAAAGGAGGATACTGCATGTTGTAATGCATTCTACTTTTCAAGTGTTATGAAATTAACGATAAATAACTGCAGTGACAATTACTGTTTGTGACTACATTTAATTTATTTTGACTTGTTCTTTTGCTGCTTGCCTATTTTTTTTTTATAGAGAATGCGCAAAGAATCGAATATACACACCGCGACGTGTCTCTACAGTATCAGCTCCAGTAATTGCTGAACATAATCAATAAGTGGTGATTACCGAGGTAATTAGTCTCGGTGATGTTGCTTTTTGGCGCCAGCAGCGGCGGGATCAAAGCACGGAACTTTAACCCTCGCGAGCAGCCGCAGGACATTTAGAGTTTCTTAAACGATCGCAAGCCATTTACAAGCTCTCTCTCTCTCTCTCTGTTTACTAGCTGCTGTAATAGAGCACATCAGATATTGCGATGACAGGAGAGTTAGGCAAATTAACTGCTTCGCAACACGAATATTAATAATAAATCAGCGTTAAGTGTAAGTTCCTGATTGCAATGTTTTCAGTTTACTGCATGCTGTGGCTTAAAGCAGCTCTCCTCTTTCGTAAACTGCATTTGGTTGTAACTGATAAAAATTACACGCAAGCGGTAATTTAGCTTTTCCTTAATTTCACATCCGGCATTCATTTAAACGGAATGAATCTGTAATTATGCTTGGAGACACTTAGAGCCCATTAGATGAGATGAGTGGCGCTTTGAAGTCTCGCGCTGCGGGAATGTTTGATCCTTCCGCAGTAAAAATGAGCAACATAAACACAAACCTGCACACACGAGACGCATTACCCACCGCTGCACGAGGAGGTGTAAGGGAGTAGTATCTGGCGTCGGTGTTTGTGTTTGTGTAGGGAACAGAGTTAGGGGTAATTAGCATGCCAAACACTGCGCTTTAGGACCAATGATGTGCCGTGGAGAAGGTGATTAACATAGCTTTTATTGAAATCTCAGGGCAACAAATGAGGGCTGAACTGCGATGCAAAGCGACTGTAAGTCTCATCAGAGCTTTGTGTAACTTCACAAACTCCACCTTTGATTCCGAGTCTGGAGGCAGGCACGCGAGACAAAGAGCCTTTGTCGTCTCTCTCCGAGAGTTGTCTTAGCCCTTTTCATGCAGAGTCTGTCAATTCTGACTTAAAAGACTTAAAAGGTTCCGTGGATATCAAAAGAGGGTCCGAGGGAAACGTTTGTGGCCTCGGTTTCGGGATCTCTGTCACTGCGGAACATGTGTGTCCCATTAAGCTGCTTAAACCGCACAAACCCATGCGGTGTACTCTGATTCGTGTCGTTTACATGATGGTGAGTCCTCGGATATAAGCGACGCGTCCCGACAGATGCGCTGATTGAGTCTTAATAACGCGTCGCGACATTATGATGCTCTCGCTGAAGATGAAAGACAGTCATTACAGATAATGTCTCCTATTTCAAACAATTAGCGCAATCAGGCGTAAAGGGCCACTGGATGCCTTACGGTTATTTAAGCTGCTAAACGCGAGTCTCCGAAAGCGCTTGTCAGTTCAGCTCTCTCTCTCTCTTTCTCTCTCTTTCCCAAAATTCAAGCAGATTTATTGTCAGAGTAAACACATTTGAAAACATAGAGGCCTACACATTTACATTCTCTATTTAAGATGTTCGATAAAACAATAGCTATAATCTCTCTGTGACATGATTGTTCAGTTAATTTGTAAATTGGTGGTTATATGAGAATTATTTATATTAGAAATTAATTGTTAAATTGTAAATATTTTTAAATGTGTCGGCTGTCTATTTATCTAATTTCTCTAGGAAGTACAGTAAAGATTCGAAGGCTTCACTGCGGATTCAGAAAGGCTAGCGTTCACTAGATGAACTAGATTTAACACTGTAAACTTACCAAAAACAGAGAAAACAGGTTACATCTCTCCGCCTGTAGGGCTGACTGTGACTTTATGAGTGAGCCATTAGAATATTTAGTTCAACCTATTCAAAACATTGATTTATTCAGGATCGAAACAACTGTCTTTGTTAGCCAGTCATTGGATTGTTAGGTTTTTTTATTCAAAAACATTGCTGCAGTGAGGAAAGACTGTCTTAATGAGTAAGTCACTGATTCATTCATATTATTGATTTTACATTTACGTACACAAAAAAGAGTTTGGTTTATGAGTAATGCATCAAACCATTTTTCCAGTGGCATGATATATTAGTGATGTGTCAGTCACTTTTGCTCAGTCATCACTCTGATGTTTTCTGCATTGTTGTTTTTTTCATTGTTGCATTTTTATCGCATTGTTAATAAACTGAAGCAGAACATTTTGTATAAACATGTATTTGTCAGAATGCTAGTATATTGTAATAAGTTAATATTCTGGTTTTATTTACTGAAAAAAAAAAACTAAACATCACAATCGTGATCTCTATTTTAAGCATAGTTTATCCAGCATCTTGCAGATTTTAATTTTTTTTTATTTTAGGCTATTATTATTATTATTATGAGGGGACACATATTTATGAATGAAACATTTCTAACTGTAGGGTCTCAATGAAATCTCGGGCATCAGAAAAGATGGATCTTGTGAATCTTGTGTTTCACACACGCTTGATATTTGCGATCTAACTTGGACAATTGTTGAAATATTGTAAATAGTTTTAGATTGCAGAGAAAGCAGCTTCCACACACGGGACGCGTTTGCTTGCTGTTCAAAGCGCCTGACTCTGAGCTCGTGTCTCAATTACCTGCAGATGAGATTTAATTAGCAGCAGTTTTACACACAGAACTAATAGCATTAATCCCAACTCACTGAGCTGAATAACGTGTTTGCTCGGTGGATTCACTGACTGAGTGCTTAATAAAAC
Source organism: Sinocyclocheilus anshuiensis (assembly GCF_001515605.1). Lineage (NCBI taxonomy): Eukaryota > Metazoa > Chordata > Actinopteri > Cypriniformes > Cyprinidae > Sinocyclocheilus > Sinocyclocheilus anshuiensis. Next base: position 29,651 of record NW_015547764.1, on the reverse strand, counting down.
TTAATGAAATGCTTAATACGCGGATAGCAAGCTAACAAATCAAATATTGACTGTTTGGTAAAAACGCCGTTTCTGAGACACCAAAGCATTCAATCCACTGCATGCGCATTAGAAAAATAAGACGAATTAGTCCATATTAAATATTAAACAACTGTACTATTTTACTGGTTGGTTTCGTCACAGATTGATATGTTTTATGCATGGTTTTACCGCTTTCAGTAGTTGCATGGGAATTTAAATAATCATATTTATTGGTGAAAGACTCTGATTAGCCTATTTGGTTATAAATTAACCATTGTTAAAACAGTACAACAAATAAATGCGTATATTATAAATATTGATTGTTGCTTGGTAGTAGTTAAACATTTTCTACTTACTTGACAATAAATGGTGGATCTGTTTATTTATTGATTTGTTTTTCTGGGTTAAGGTTGTTTGAGTGCAATTTGCCCATTTGATTTTATTAAATATGCCTTGTTTAAATATAGTATTTTCCAATGTTCATTAATATTGCCTGATATACAGTAGTCAACATTTGAAGTGGATCAAAAAAGTGAATCAAAGTTATCCTAAGACAAGAACGCATTTAGGTTTTAGGATAACTTTGATGAAAGGTTTTGATCCACTTCAAATGTTGAGTAGTGTATCTCAGTGTAGTAATCTATAGCCTAACCTAAACCCGCTGAATCAAACCAGAACAGTTCTGATAAAACCTGCCTTATGAAAACTCTAAATCTGTCCTCTCTTTGCATCACCAGTTCAACTACAAAAAACTAAGTAGCCTAAATGCGAGCTCTGCTGAGTCCAATTGAAATTATGCATGTGAATCTGGACGGGCTCTTCTGTCAGACCCTGCACTCTTAAAAAATAAAGGCTTCAAAGGGGTTTTTGCAGTGGTGCCATGGAAGAACCATTTTGGGTTCCCTAAAGAATCCCAAATTGCGTGGATGTTAAAGGCTGGAATCACAGATAACAATAAAGAAGCTTTATTTTTAAAAGTATGCGTGGATTCCAGCACCTTCAACCTAATTTACTGTGTAAAACTATTATTATGAATTAATCTCTGGAGCTGCTTTGGGCTGCTTCCCTGATAACTGAACCCGTGCTGTCTCTGTCTGCGGCTGAGCGCTGTGTTTAATCACGGAACGCTCTGACGGCTAAATCACAGTCTCCCTCAGACTATTACAGCGATAAATCCGCTTCTGCTTTCCGTGTGCGGAGGTCAGCTCCGTGTAATGAGGCCGTTAAAGCGCGATTGATTCCGCCTCATCTTCACGATCAGCTCGCGCGCCGCTATCAGTCCCGCCGCACATTGAGCCGCGGCCGTTTGTCTCGTTTCGCGCGCTAACATTCCCGCCCCTCAAACCCCGCGCGCCCCATAATTAATTCCTCATTAGACAGCTCTTTATTGTTTAATTTGCGCCGTTCGTAATCAAATTGGGCAGATTAATTGCTACAGAATTTAGGGATGCTGAAAAATAAGCGGGTTTCATTTTCTGCGCTGAATTTTCCCGCGATAAATCCTCCTTCCATTACCCAGCAGCCCTGATGGATTCACAGATTCTCCCGCGCCTGAGCGAAGCCGTTTAACGGACTGCATTAAAACGTCGCCGCAGCCATACATTTCTATTACAAGGCTAATTGTAAAAGTCAACACTACAAATTCACCTTCATTCGTGTGCCTGTGTGTGTGTGTGAGAGAGTGTGTGTGTGTGTGTGTGTGTGTGTGTGTGTGTGTGAGGGAGAGAGAGCTGAATTTGATTTCAGGGTTCTTTATAGGCTAACCTGCTAACCTGCCGCCAGTTGCATAAGCCATTAAAACTAACTAGCAGTTAACCAGGGCATGGTCTTTTTTTTTTTAAATGTACTTTAATGTACTGGGGAAGTCGTGGCCTAATGGTTAGAGAGTCGGACTTGTAACCCTTAAATGCAGAGCACTAATTCTGAGTATGGGTCACCATACTTGGCCACATGTCACATCACGTCACTTTCACTTTATTGCCGTGATTGTGTTTATAGGCATTGTGTCTAAAACCCAGTGATGAAGCCAATGATAACAAATAACAGTATACTGAAATAAGGTGCTAAGTGAAGAATAAAAATATGAAAAATTATTTGATCTATTTGATCAGTTTCTGTAACACTGTAACTATAACACTGTGGCATGAGGTTAGTATTTCTCACATCTTTCTGAATTCAAATTAGATCATTCTAAGTTTTTATGTTACTGAGTTACATATGATTATTCTTAAAGAGAAAAAAACTATAACTTGTAAGATTAGTTTATGCAACCTGCTACTGATTCTTATCACATAAGGTTTTCTGTTTTCCCTCCAACAGAATTTTATGCAATTACAGTTCTTTTCAGCTGCTTACTCACATATTCAAAACTTTACACACAAATTCAAGAACTGCACACAAAATGCTAAATGCCTCACATCTCTTGTTAAATTAAGCACTGCATTCAAAATATCACAAACACATCTCAAAAGCAAACATTTGCAAACAGCTTTGCCATAATATTATATTGTTGGGTATATCATATACACACAGTTATTCAGAACCTAAAGCTCTGCTTTCATGAGCTCCTACATTTCTGTTCAAGATTGAAAGTAATTGTCAGAGAGATGTTGATAAATTCACATTAAACACGAAAGCAAGATTGAAAGCAAACGTTTTTTACTGTAAGCGTCTGTGGTTGTGAATACAGTAGTACACAGTACTAAAGAGAAGAAACACATCAAGCATGTGTAGTTGTGCAGATGTGTGTTTATTGATTGGTTGGTGTTCAGTGAAGCACATGTGAGGAGTTAGTGATGAATTAGTGTGGCGTTCTGATTAGTTGTGTTTGAAAAAGGAAATCAAGATACTTCCTGTTAGATTTGTGTGCGTTACACTGAGAACTGTGTGTTGTGTTTTGCAAAAAGTGTTTTCTGAAATTGAAAACTGAGTCAAAGTCTGAGTATTAGTGTATGTTTTGTAGATTTGGTGTGTGCTTCTGCTGTTTGAGTGTCAGCTTTCAGAAACTGTGTGACGAGTGAAGATTCTGTGTGGAAGCAGCTGAGAAAAACTTTAATACTTTCTCATTTAAAGTTCAGGCTTAAAAAACAGTTTGTGAATGTAAAACAGAAAAGTAGAAATACATACAATAAACACACCACTGGAGAAGTAATCGTGGCCAGAGAGAGTGACATTTTCATTTTTGTTTGACTTTCATATTCTGTAAGTGAATTATTGCATAGGTTTGGTCAAATTTCATGAACAGAGCGACTCTGTTGTTTCTGTCATCTGTTCTGCCTCATTTCTGCTCAGATTGATGAATGTGATCGAAAGCAGCATCACTCACTGAGAGAGAATGAACGAGAGAAAGAGAGAGATGAGATGATGCCAGACAGAAAGAGAAAAGAGCAGTGTTCATCAGTAAATCCTTAACAATGGGCAACATTCATTATTTTACAAAAACGTCAACCGAGAAAATGATGAAATCATAAAAAGTGCATCTGTCAGAGAGAGAGAGAGAGAGAGAGAGAGTGTGTGTGTATTTGTCCACAGCAGCCGTTCTTTAGGAAAGGAACCCATTTACTGTCCAACCACAATCACATGTTCGTCTCAGTCTTCCTGTCTGTACAGGAAATAAGTGCTGGTTAGAGTTAACAGAGAAGTGTTTAATCTTTCTGCATTTGAACCATATAAATTACCCAGCAGCCTCTTCATCATCATCATAATTTCTCCCAGCCATTTGACATTTGAAAATACAGCCGTTTCTGGCTTGAGTGCTGTAATGATGAAGTGTGTCAGTATCAGTAAATGGAGGATGGTCGTGTTATTTCTGGATTGGATGACAGCAGAACTGTTATTCACAGCTCTAGTGTTTCAGTGAAGCTGAACTTCTCAAACTTCAGCTGATGATTTCCTGTCTGCTCTCAGAGCCACGCCCACTTCCTCTCATTGGCGGCAGGTTTCCATGACGATGTGCTTCGGTCGGTGGTCAGAGGTAAAGTAAATCAAACCTGTTTCTGCTGGTTTGTTATTGTAACGTGAGCCGATAAATGCCTGTAATTGAGTGTGTGTTTATATTCTCACCCTCAGCGCACAATTACACACACAGCTGACCTTCACAACAGCATGGACTCATTTTCCTGACATCATTGTCTGTGTGTGTGTGTGTGTGTTCAGAGTCTCTGACCCCCAGCAGATCGGTAGTGTCTCTCTCTCTCCTCTGACTGACGTTTCACACACACACACACACACACACACACACACACACACACACACACACTAAATAATGACTTCATATCACACACAGAGAAACTAATCCCAGTCAAAAGCAGTCTTCCTGTCCAAAGGGTGGAGGTTCATTCCAAGACTAGAAATGGCAGCAAAAAAGGGCAATTTTCCACGGAGCTATAATGTGCGTCTTTGATCGCGCTGTCAGACACAGGTCTGATCCGCTGACACACACTCCTCTCTCTGCTGTTTGCTTTGTGTGTGTGTGTGTGTGTGTGTGTTTGTGTGTGTGTGTGTGTGTGTGTGCGTGTGAGAGAGAGAGATCATGTTGTCAAGATCAAACACATTTAACAGCACAAATGTGCAGCAGTTACTTCATTACTGAACTCTTTAAACCACACACACACACACACACACACACAATCATCATGGGGACTTTCCATAGACGTAATGGTATTTATTCTGAGCTAATCACATTTTCTGTCCTCTAATCCTAAACATAAGCCCTTTACATCTTTAAATAAAAACTGTTTATTGTGTTTATTTAGCCATTCGAAAAACAGTGACAGCTGGGATGAAACCTG
>NW_015547764.1:24381-24712 GCF_001515605.1 Sinocyclocheilus anshuiensis | reverse complement strand
GTGTGGGTGTGTGTGTGTGTGTGTGTGTGTTTGTGTGTGTGTGTGTGTGTGTGTGCGTGTGAGAGAGAGAGATCATGTTGTCAAGATCAAACACATTTAACAGCACAAATGTGCAGCAGTTACTTCATTACTGAACTCTTTAAACCACACACACACACACACACACACACAATCATCATGGGGACTTTCCATAGACGTAATGGTATTTATTCTGAGCTAATCACATTTTCTGTCCTCTAATCCTAAACATAAGCCCTTTACATCTTTAAATAAAAACTGTTTATTGTGTTTATTTAGCCATTCGAAAAACAGTGACAGCTGGGATGAAACC
>NW_015547764.1:23441-23918 GCF_001515605.1 Sinocyclocheilus anshuiensis | reverse complement strand
GAGAAAAGCAGGATATTTTTCTATTGTGTGGATGGAACGGTCGCTGTCGAGTGTATGGGGCCATGGGCTTCAGGGTAGACCCACAGACACACACACACACACACACACACACACATTACGAGGCTCATGCTCATCTAATGAGCATATCATAGCTTTATATTGTTTAATATAGTAAAAAGTATATGATAAAGACTAAAGACTAACACAAACCCTAAAAGAACACATGAAGACCTGCATTATTTCTGGATCATACTGAAGTGACACCAAAGATTCAACTCACGTCTGGAGACAATTTTGTCACTAAAGTATAAGAAAGTACAGTTAAACATTACACACCCCACCCACTGCTGCTACACACACACACACACACTCACTCACACATACACACACACTCACACACTCACACACACAGTCACACACTCACACACACAGTCACACACATACACACACACACACACTCACTCACTCACACACACA
>NW_015547764.1:21686-23017 GCF_001515605.1 Sinocyclocheilus anshuiensis | reverse complement strand
ACACACACACACACACACTCTCACACACACACACACACACACACACACACACACACATACACACAGCAAATCATGAAAGTATTTAGTTTTCATTTTATAACCTACAAATGAACACAGGATGGAAATCTGCTTCTGTAGGCAACATGAACCATCTCTCTCACATTATTCAGTCCGAATAAATACAATCTGATTTCAAGTTCCTAAATGTAACCCAGGTCACTAAAAAGTTCAAATAGAAGCTTGGAAAAATTGTATGCTTCATATGTAGAATAGAAAGAATATCCTCAACTCTACTCAAAATGGTACACCAATAATAAGAGAGATTGATAAAAAAAATTATTTTATTTTATCCAAATTGAAACAGCTCCAGTGGTTGAGATTGTCATTGAAGAATTGTCCTTGCCTGTTGCTGTGTGCACGTTGCTTGGACTGGCGAGCCATTCCCATCTGATCCGTACCTGGTGACATTATTTCAAGAGTGTGAAATATTTATTGGTAGGACAAACCATTTTTTTCCCTTAATCACTTCCGGTTTTTTTCTTCTTACTGGACTGAACAATTATTATTTTTTTCCCCTTCATTACGGACCCGCTGGATTGAGAAACTGATTTTTCATGGACTAAAGGCACTATTCAATTTTTTTCACGTGACCCCTCTTCATTATTTTTTTCTTTTCCTTGAGTTTGAACTGAGACATTGTCTTTATTTCTCATTTGATATTCCAACTGAACGAGACACATACTGTTGTTTATGTGGTGTTTCTGTTTTTTTCCCCGTTTCATTTGAAGAGTTACTAAGAAAAAAATCTAAAAGTGGTACAAAAATACATAGTTTCTATGGTAAATACTTACCTTTGAGTGGTTATTCCCTTCTTGCTCTTGTTGTGTATTTCTTTTCTCCAGAGAGTCGCGCTTAGTCTTCTGTGACTGATCCAAAATTAATTTAAATTGTGTCTTAAATCTGACATTTTATAAGTGTGTGTTGCAGAATTAGAACCGGTGACATTGGTTACATAAAGCTCTGTTTATATGAACCCTAACATTCACAGTTTGTTTCACAAATTTGTTCACACGTCCATTTAGGGTACATTTACCCAACAATAATGTACTAAAAACATTTTCTGTACAGAGGACGAGGTTGTCAAAATTATCCCTTTTAACACAGATCCGTAAAAACAACTAACCGGAGCTGATCGCGGCCACTTCAGTCAAGTCAAGTCAAGTCACCTTTATTTATATAGCGCTTTTAACAATATAGATTGTGTCAAAGCAACTGAACAGCATTAATTAGGAAAACAGTGTGTCAATAATGCAAAATGACAATAGTAAACA
>NW_015547764.1:11346-21646 GCF_001515605.1 Sinocyclocheilus anshuiensis | reverse complement strand
ATTTTATTTTATCCAAATTGAAACTAGTCAGAGTAATCTGAGATCGCTGATTGGATGAAGCTAGAGGTTAGTCCCGCCCCTAGAGATCGTTAGAGAGAAGATGTGAGAGAAATCAAACGAGTGCGTTTGCTTTACAGAGCTCAGATAATAAGAGATAAACATATAAATTGAGTGTGAAACTTTTGAAATTGGATTGTATTGAACACAAGATTTTAGTGTTGATACTTTTAAGTAGAAGAAAAGGAAGATTTGCGCAAAGAGAAGCGGAATCAACGTGTTTAATAGAATCGCTTCATTTTTTTTCCCTTTTCTTTGTATGGATTATTTTCTCCTTGGCCGGGGTTTTTTTTTTCCCTTCTCTCTTCCCTTTTCTTTCTGTGCATATGTGTGTGAGTGTTTCTTCTGCTGTCGATCCCGAGCTCCAGTGGTTGAGATTGTCCTTGAAGAATTGTCCTTGCCTGTTGCTGTGTGCACGTTGCTTGGACTGGCGAGCCATTCCCATCTGATCCGTACCTGGTGACATTATTTCAAGAGTGTGAAATATTGATTGGTAGGACAAACCATTTTTTTCCCTTAATCACTTCCGGTTTTTTTCTTCTTACTGGACTGAACAATTATTATTTTTTTCCCCTTCATTACGGACCCGCTGGATTGAGAAACTGATTTTTCATGGACTAAAGGCACTATTCAATTTTTTTCACGTGACCCCTCTTCATTATTTTTTTCTTTTCCTTGAGTTTGAACTGAGACATTGTCTTTATTTCTCATTTGATATTCCAATTGAACGAGACACATACTGTTGTTTATGTGGTGTTTGTGTTTTTTTCCCCCGTTTCATTTGAAGAGTTACTAAGAAAAAAATCTAAAAGTGGTACAAAAATACATAGTTTCTATGGTAAATACTTACCTTTGAGTGGTTATTCCCTTCTTGCTTTTGTTGTGTATTTTTTTCTCCAGAGAGTCGCGCTTAGTCTTCTGTGACTGGTCCAAAATTAATTTAAATTGTGTCTTAAATCTGACATTTTATAAGTGTGTGTTGCAGAATTAGAACCGGTGACATTGGTTACAAAAAAGTGGCGAGCCTGCAGCCAGGAGGAAAAAAACATAGATATACACATTTTTAAACCACAAGTAAAATATTTAAGTGCAAGAGGAAAAAGGGAAAGTTTTATTTTACCTGAGTGGAATAGCCGAAATGAATATCGTGAGACAAGAGAACGTGAACGTTTCAAATGCTGTCTTCATTAGCGGCCTTACATTAGCCGAAGCGGACCAGCATGTAGAAGCATATTTGCTTCGATACGGTTCTATAAAACGAAACTTACTGATAGATGACCCTACCTCAAAATTCCACCATAACGCCATAGTGGAATTTGCCCATAGTACTGCCATGCGCAATTTAGGGCCCTTACTTCCCTTGACATTTGTTTGCCCTACTGACCTGAGTGTTACTTTTCATATACACCCCTTAGACAGCATATGCCCCCAGGCTGACAGCAGTGAAGTTACCAAGGGGTACCTCGAGGAACTTCAAGCAATTGCCAGTGCAACCGGGAAGTCATTTCAAGATGTGCTTCAGGATGAATTGGCAAAGATTCACCAGGTTAGTGCCTCTGCTAAAGAACCGATCAAGCCACAGGGAGTGAGTTATAGCAATCTTGGTGATAGTCTCCTGATTCCGGGGACAGTAATCCCCCTCTGTTGAGTGATGAGAACCCAGAGTTAAAAAGCCCGGTTAAGGAGGACACAGCTAGTGCTACACCCTTGTGGTCGCAAGCCAGTGGGGCCATACCTGTTACTATGGTGTCTCCAGCCACTTCAGCAAGCATCCTAGACACACCCACGGTGCAACGAGTAGTGGTAGAGCACATTGTGAAGGCAAATGAAGCTGCGTCATCGCAACAAGCCTTAATTCGCATTCGTCCCTTTTCTGGTAAAATCCCTCGCCCTGGAAATGAGCCAGATTTCGATACTTGGCGTGCGAGTGTCGACCTTCTTATGACAGATCCTTCTATTTCTGATCTGCATCGAACAAGAAAAATTCTTGACAGTCTGCTTCCCCCAGCTGCAGATATCGTCAAACATGTCTCTCCCAAAAGCCTACCTACTGAGTATCTGGAGCTGCTGGAGTTCGTATATGGCTCTGTTGAAGATGGAGACGAGTTGCTAGCCAAGTTTATGAGCACTCTTCAAAACCATGGCGAGAAGCCTTCAACTTATTTGCATAGATTGCAAGTTCTCTTGAGCACAACAATTCGGCGAGGTGGCATATCTGAAAGTGAAAGAGACTGTTGTCTTCTGAAGCAGTTTTGTCACGGCTGTTGGGACAACGGCCTCATCGCTGACCTTCAGCTGGAAAAGAGGAAATCCAACCCACATTCATTCGCAGAATTAGTAGTGCTCATTCGCACAGAGGAAGACAAAAATGCCTCCAAAGAAGAACGAATGAGGAAGCGCTTAGGGTTAAACAAGCACTGCCCTGCTCCTTCAAAATTCAGAATGTCAACCCACCAGATATCTGCACACTCATGCGATGCACTTGATGTTGACCACACTGAAGCAACTCTCTTAAAGCAAGTCTGTGATCTCCAAGCTCAAGTTAATTCCCTGCAAAAGCATTCTGGCCAGAAGGACAAAGCCATTAATGTGAAATCAGATGAAGTGAGTGCACTGAAGATGGCTGTCACTGAATTACAGGCCCAGGTCACAGCTATGAAAACTGCAGCTACTTCAAAAAAGAAGAATGATGTGGAAGTAACTGAAATCATTGAATTGAAGAGGCAGATTGCTGACTTGAGAGTCCAAATTTCTGCTCCTGAGATGCACAGAAACCGTCCTGAGAAGTTTCCTCAGTCCACAGACTCTCCCAATTACAAGCGACCTGAATCAGGTACAACAGAGTGGTCCAGAAATGGTCAAATGCCTGACAGCAGACCCCATCCGGGGTATTGTTTCAGATGTGGAGAAGATGGTCATCTTGCCAGCAGTTGTGGTAATGCTCCTGATCCCACTAAAGTTGCAGAAAAACGACACAAGCTAAGAGAGTGACAAGCCCAGTGGGATTCGCAACACACAGCAGCTATGAAATCTTTAAACTGAGAATGGTCTCTGTAGAGGGGCATACAGAGACCGGACAAGGAAAGAACTGCCCAAAGAAGCCTAGACACTCGTTCAACCAACATGCTTGTAGCAAGTCACCTTCATGTAACTTACCAAGAGGGTTAGTAGGAATAAAGTGTACTGCCCAAATTGCTGTTGGTGGAAAATAAGTTTCCTGTCTTTTGGACACGGGATCCCAAGTCACCACAATTCCCTGGTCATTCTATGAACACCATTTGTCAGATTGTCCTCTGAAGTCACTGAATAACTTGCTGAAAGTGGAAGGGGCGAATGGACAAGCAGTTCCTTACCTCGGATATGTGGAACTGATCTTAAGGTTTCCCAGAGAGTTTCTTGGAATAGAAGCAGAGGTACCTACCCTAGCTTTAGTTGTTCCAGATTTGATGAACACGCCTCAAGTTCTGATTGGCACTAACTCATTGGATGCCCTTTACCGTGACTATGTCCAGAAGCCTGCAGCAAACCCCCAGTCCAGCTCTCATGGTTACCGCGCAGTGCTGAAAGTTCTGGAAGCAAGACACAAACAAACATGTGCTGAAATTGTAGGCTGGGTGAAATTCAAGGGGAGCATTCCAGAGGTAGTACCCGCCGGGAGTACAGTGGTCCTGAATGGACATGTTCTGGTGGACAGCCCTCATGTAGAGAAATTGGTAGCTTTAGAGTCACCAGCCTCGCCCTCCTTACCTGGTGGTTTGCTAGTTGCAAGCTGTTTGCATACTTTACCTTCCAAGAGGCATTATCAGTTACCAGTTGTGCTAAGGAATGAAACTCAGACTGATATCACCATCCAGCCCAAAATTATAATTGCTGAAATGCATGCAGTCCAGAGTATAATGAAGAATGAACAAAGTAATTCCAGTGCTGTGAATGCAAACGCCCCTGTTCCTTCCAATCTCAGTTTCGATTTAGAAGATTCCCCCTTGTCACCTGAATGGAAAAAACGGATAACAGATCAGTTGAATTCCATGCCCGAAGTCTTTGCCTTGCACGACTTAGATTATGGAGACACTGACAAAGTCACCCATGGTATAAAGCTTAGCGACAAGACACCTTTCAAACACAGGGCTCGACCTATCTACCCTCAAGACATTGATGCAGTAAGGAAACATCTGCAAGAATTGTTAGCTGCTGGAATCATTCGAGAGTCAGAATCTCCCTTTGCTTCCCCTATAGTGGTTGTAAGGAAGAAGGACAACTCTGTTCATCTGTGTATTGATTTCAGGAATCTCAACTTGCAAACCATCAAGGATGCATACGCCTTGCCGAATCTGGAGGAAGTCTTTTCGGTGTTGACTGGTTCGAGGTGGTTCTCTGTCCTTGACTTAAAATCAGGTTATTATCAGATAGAGATGGAGGAAGCTGACAAGTGTAAGACTGCCTTTGTGTGTCCCCTGGGGTTCTGGGAGTTCAATAGGATGCCCCAGGGGATCACCAACACCCCAAGTACGTTTCAAAGACTGATGGAACGATGTATGGGCGATTTGAACAGGAAAGAAGTTTTAGTCTTCACCGACGATCTGATAGTTTTCTCTGAAAGTCTCGAAGAGCATGAGTCACGGCTGTTGCAAGTCTTGAAACGACTCAAGGAGTATGGATTAAAATGAAAATGAAAAGTGTACGTTTTTCCAGACCTCTGTTCGATACCTGGGTCATATTGTATCTGAGAACGGAGTGGAGACAGATCCGGTGAAAACCGAGGCCCTTCAAACTTGGCCAAGGCCCAGGAACCTCAAGGAATTAAGGTCCTTCCTGGGTTTTTCTGGATATTATAGGAGGTTTGTCCAAGATTACTCCAAGATCATCAAGCCTCTTAATGATCTCACATCAGGGTATCCACCACTTCGAAAAGGTCACAGTCAAGACAAGAGTAAACAGTACCTTGATCCCAAAGGGCAGTTTGGGGACAGGTGGAATCAGTCGTGTCAACAACAACAAGCCTTCAATGTGATTATTGGAAAACTCACTTCTGCTCCTGTCCTAGGATTTGCGAATCCAAAGCTTCCTTACATCTTGCATACCGATGCCAGTACCACCGGGCTCGGAGCAACCTTGTACCAGAAGCAAGAAGGACAGATGCGGGTGATTGCATTTGCAAGCCGAGGATTGACGAAAAGTGAAACCAAGTACCCAGCTCACAAGCTAGAATTCCTAGCTTTAAAATGGGCAGTTACATCTAAACTCAGTGATTATCTGTACGGAACGGAATTTGTAGTTGTAACAGATAGCAGCCCCTTAACGTACATTCTGACATCTGCAAAGCTGGATGCCACCAGTTATCGCTGGTTGTCAAGTCTGTCCACCTACAATTTCAAGATACAGTACAGGGCTGGAAGCCAGAATCAAGACGCTGATGGGCTTTCTCGACGTCCACATGGAGAGCCTTTGGATGATCTGGTGTCCCAGAAAGAGAGGGAGAGGATAAAACAGTTTACCCTTCATCATCTAAATAAAGCAACTGCTGAGGAGTCTGTTATCCTGCCAGAAGCCATAAAAGCCATCTGTGAAAGACATCAGATTAGCGAGTCCCTTAATAGTTGTGGATTGTTGAACCCTTCCTTTGCCCTTGTTGAGTCTTTGGCTCTACATGCAGATGTGCTACTTGATGAATTTGAACAGGAAGTTGAGCATGGTCTCCCTGTTATTCCTTACCTGTCCAATGAAGAGCTGATGAAGCAGCAGAGGATGGATCCAGACATTAAAATCATAATTGATTGTTTGGAGTTGAATGTGAAGCCTCCTCTTCCAAAGAGTCAGTCCCCTGATATTGCCTTGTGGATAAGAGAGTGGAATCGGCTGGAATTGAGAGATGGAGTCCTCTACAGGAAGAGGCAAGATCAAGGAACCACCCTTTATCAACTAGCCTTACCTGCTGCTCTGAGAGGAACCATGTTGAGAAGTCTACATGATGGCATGGGGCACATGGGCATAGAAAGGACCCTTGACCTTGTCAGGACCAGATTCTTTTGGCCAAAGATGTCGTCATCTGTGCAAGAGAAAATTAAGACATGTGAGAGATGTGTACGTAGGAAGAAGCTCCCAGAGAAAGCTGCTGCTATGGTGAATATAAAGACTACCAGACCGTTGGAGTTGGTCTGTATTGACTTCTTGTCCTTAGAGCCAGATAAGAGTAACACCAAAGACATATTAGTCATTACGGACCACTTCACCAAATATGCCGTGGCTATGCCTACCCGAAACCAGAAGGCACAGACTGTGGCTAGATGCCTATGGGAAAACTTCCTAGTACATTATGGATTTCCAGAGAGATTGCACAGCGATCAAGGGCCAGATTTCGAGTCACGCCTGATCAAGGAGCTGTGTCAGATTGTAGGCATACGCAAGGTGAGAACCACTCCTTACCACCCGAGAGGAAATCCAGTAGAGAGATTCAATAGAACCCTTCTCCAGATGTTGGGTACACTTGAAAACAAGAAGTCTTGCTGGAAGGAGTTTGTGAAGCCTTTGGTGCATGCTTACAATTGCACTCGAAATGATGTAACTGGATACACTCCCTATGAACTTATGTTTGGGAGAAAGCCTAGGCTGCCAGTTGACTTAGCCTTTGGTCTGCCAGTGAATGGACCTACCAAGTCCCACTCTCAATATGTTAGGGATCTGAAAGAATGTTTGAAGGAGAGCTATGAGATTGCCATCAAGAACGCTGCAAGAGTGGCCGATCGTAACAAGTGCAGGTTTGACAAACGTGTGGTGGTTTCTTCTCTCGAAGTAGGAGATAGAGTCCTCGTGCGGAATGTTAAACTCAGAGGGAAGCACAAGCTAGCGGACAAATGGGAGCCAGATGTCTATGTAGTCACTTGGAAAGTTGGTGACCTCCCAGTGTATGTAGTCCAGCCAGAGGGAATGTTCCTATCCGCACTTTACATCGGGACTTGTTGTTACCGTGTGGATTTCTGCACGTGGATGAATCTGAAGTGTTGCCGAAACAGCGTCTGAATTGTAGACCCAGAACAAGAGCTTACCTGGATGCTGGAAAAGCAGAAGAATCAGAATCGGTCGAAGAATGTTCAGATTATGAGGATGATCCTGAGTTTTCTTATATGACTGAAAGAGGAGTTGACATTGATACCAAAATTCTTTCAGGATTAGAATCTAGACTATCAACTAGTGTTGAAAGGGCTGTAACCAACCTACCTGATCAAGTGCCTGCAGAAGAACCTCCTGCAGAACCTGTAGGATACTTACCAGGAAATTCACCTGAAGGAAACTCCTTAACTGTACCGGATCTGGCTGGAACCACTGTGTCTGATGATGAATCTGGAAAAGTAATAGAAATTGTAGAACAAAGGCAGAGAGAAGAAATCCAAGGATCGTCAAGTGAGTTCTCTGAGCGAGCACCGGAGAAATTGTCCAGCACTAATCAGGGGAAAGGGATGATGACTCAGGATGAGATAAACATGGAAGTGAATTCTCACCAGGATCAGACGGATCAAGAGAATCAAGTGGAAGAGAGTTTTGTTCCAAGATGCTCTCTAAGACCACGAGCACCTCCGAGACGACTTCAGTACTCACAGTTGGGACATCCTCTTAGCCTAGTTATCCAGTCCTTGTTGACAGGCCTCAGTACTGCTTTTACTACCTCCTTGGATGACTCTGAATCTTCAACCAGAACCTCAAGTCCTGATCCTATTGTGACAATTCAGAAGGGGAGGGTGTAACCCAGGTCACTAAAAAGTTCAAATAGAAGCTTGGAAAAATTTTATAACATCATTTCAAGAGTGTGAAATATTGATTGGTAGGACAAACCATTTTTTTCCCTTAATCACTTCCGTTTTTTTTCTTCTTACTGGACTGAACAATTATTATTTTTTCCCCTTCATTACGGACCCGCTGGATTGAGAAACTGATTTTTCATGGACTAAAGGCACTATTCAATTTTTTTCACGTGACCCCTCTTCATTATATTTTTTTCTTTTCCTTGAGTTTGAACTGAGACACTGAATTTGAACTGAGACATTGTCTTTATTTCTCATTTGATATTCCAATTGAACGAGACACATACTGTTGTTTATGTGGTGTTTGTGTTTTTTTCCCCCGTTTCATTTGAAGAGTTACTAAGAAAAAAATCTAAAAGTGGTACAAAAATACATAGTTTCTATGGCTAATACTTACCTTTGACTGGTTATTCCCTTCTTGCTCTTGTTGTGTATTTCTTTTCTCCAGAGAGTCGCGCTTAGTCTTCTGTGACTGATCCAAAATTAATTTAAATTGTGTCTTAAATCTGACATTTTATAAGTGTGTGTTGCAGAATTAGAACCGGTGACATTGGTTACATAAAGCTCTGTTTATATGAACCCTAACATTCACAGTTTGTTTCACAAATTTGTTCACACGTCCATTTAGGGTACATTTACCCAACAATAATGTACTAAAAACATTTTCTGTACAGAGGACGAGGTTGTCAAAATTATCCCTTTTAACACAGATCCGTAAAAACAACTAACCGGAGCTGATCGCGGCCACTTCAGTCAAGTCAAGTCAAGTCACCTTTATTTATATAGCGCTTTTAACAATATAGATTGTGTCAAAGCAACTGAACAGCATTAATTAGGAAAATAGTGTGTCAATAATGCAAAATGACAATAGTAAACACTTATTTTTCAGTTAAAGACAGTTCATCATTGAATTCAGTGATGTCATCATCCAGCTCAGTTCAGTTTAAATAGTATCTTTGCAATCATTTGCAATCAAGTCAACAATATCGCTGGAAATGAAGTCAATGCTTGTGTTTATATCAGCCGTTTCAGAAGCGAATAAATGCTGCTTCGATAAAGATATACACCTAAGCCTCCTTCGGTCAAAAATAATGGTTATTGCAGGAGCATTCCATTTGATCGTTTTGCAAACATTATGGGAATGTTACTTTTGAATGTTCACTTCGGAAAGTTCTGAAACAAACAGTAACATTCAAAGAAACATTAGATGAACGTCCGTGAACGAACATTCTACGGGAAAAAAACACTCTGTGAACGATGTATAGATAGTGTTTTCGTGCTAATGTTTTGAGAACATTATTAAAGTCCAGATCACTTTGGATGAACGCTGTGTTAATGTTACTGGAAGCAGGTTTGTTCAGTCGTAGTGATTGTTCCTCCCACCGCTGAAGTAAACGTGAGGAACAGAGTTTCTACTAAACAGTCTGTTTGAGTCTCTCATTGCTTCTCTCTGTCTGTTTTTCTCCCAGAATCACACAGCATCGGCTCCATAAAGACAGCGCTTCACTGGAGGAGAGATAGGACGCAGGCCAGACTCAAACCTGTGTCCCCCACGTGAGCTCAGCACGCACCGAATGACGATTCTGCTCGCTGTGCTTGACTCTCACGATCGGTTTGTCGTTGAATTATGAACGTGCGAGTGTGTGTTTGTGTTGTGATGTGTCTCGTGATGTGTTTCGATGGTGTTTTCCTTCCTGTGGAAACCGCCTGTAATTTCAAACTCATCAGCGCTGAGAATCGAGTCCACTGAGACAAAATCCAGCAGTTATGAACGACTTATTTAGGACATTTTTAAGATCAGTCTCCGCTGCTCCCTTCGACACGCTCGAGTTACAGGAGATAAAACGCTACATTAACTCCAAGCGGTCACTTGAGCTCAGTTCATGTTTGAAGGATGAAGTGATTTGAGATTAATGTAAACTCGGACACACAGAAGCTGCTCTGAACATGATGAATTCTGCGTGTGTTTGATGAGTTATGATCATGTGATTGTTTGCTTCCCAGAGGCCCAGATGAGCTGGAGTCAGAGGGGCGTGTCAGATCGGAGGGGGCGGGTCACTTTATCTGATAAAGTGGAGGTGGTTGCTGAGGGCAGCTGTAACCATAGTTACCACATCTCTGTGTGGTTTTGATAAAGTTTGATTTATGCAGCGCTGACGTTTATGAGCTGCAGGGAATCATGCGTTTCTCTGTCGTATTTTCCTTGTTTGTTTGTTTTCCGTTGATTGTCAGGGATGAAGGCGGCGTGGAGGCTGTGGAGTTCAAACACTCGTCAGAGCTCGTTTAGGTAATTCAATAAGCATCAGCTCCGCTTACAGCCTCATTCTTCAGTGCAGTTACTCTTCTCAAAAACACAGACGCCAAGACCAGTTGTGATTATATGAGCAATCATGAGACCGCAGACAAGAGTGTGCGTGTGTGTGTGTGTGTGTGTGTGTGTGAGTGTG
>NW_015547764.1:8874-11245 GCF_001515605.1 Sinocyclocheilus anshuiensis | reverse complement strand
AGAGAGTGTGAGTGTGTGTGTGTGTGTGTGTGTGTGTGTGTGTGTGTGTGTGTGTGTGAGAGAGTGAAATCTGGTCATATTTAGCAGAACTAATGCATTACTCTCTGCGTAACTGAGCATGATCACGTCACCTGGACCTGATTGAAAGCATGTTTCTTAGGTAACTATTTTTTTCATGTCCTGTTATAATATTATTTAAAAGTTACAAAAATGTTTCTTACAGTGTTTTACTAACTTTATTTTGACCAAAAATGTTAAATTATTTGAATGTTTTTTAATTTTCTAAGAATGTTAAAATGTCCAGTTTTCATGTGCTGATTATAACGTTATTTAAAGGTCCACAAACATGTTTCTTTTTTGAATGATCTCGGAACATTTTCCCTCAACATTATGAGAATGTAAATCAAATATTAATAATCATAAGAAGAAATTAAACATTTTGTCCTAATATTTATATAACCTTTAAAAACCGTTCCAGATAGAGTTTCAGAGCACAATAATAAAAATGAAAGGGATCGTTCAGCTGATAAAAATCCTTCTGTCATCATTTGCTCGTGTCGCTCTAAACCTGACTTTCTTTCTTCTGTGGGACACAAAAAGATGATGTTCTGAGGAACGTTGGCAACAAACAACATTGCACCCCATTGACTTACACTGTATGAAAAATAAACATTTCTCAAAATATTTTCTTTAGTGTTTCGTAGATGACAGGTTTGGGGTTTGTGAACACACAGATGATCACACAGACGTTCAGCGGGTTTCTGTGTAGCATCGTGAGCTTGCTGTGGAGTGTAAGAGTGATCTGATTCTGTCTCCTGAGAATCCAGTTTATGAGTTCAAATGCTCTCACTCTTCTGTTTATTTGATGTCATTGTAAAAACATTGATTGTGTTTTGGATTTGCTGATTTTTATGAAAGGTTTCTGGTGTTTTTCTGTCTCCTGAGTAATCATTTCACTGCAGTCCAGCTTCTAAATGACTGCAGGAGTTTAGCTGATGCTCATTTCACCTTCAGATGAATATGAGAAACAGATTATGAACAAACGCAAACATTTCTCCAGTTTAGACAATCACAGAAACACAAGATCACATCTGACTGCACTTCTCTTTCTGTTTATTGTGTTTAGTGTTTGCTGAGTGTCACTGTGCTGTTTTAAACGCTGTCCAGCTCCAATTATATGAATTCATTTATTAATGTTGTTGCAGATAGTGAGCTTACAGGGAACATACAGGGAAATTTCAATAACATTCTTTTAAAGTTATATAAATGTTAGGAAAAAATCTTCTTAAAGTGATGTTTATGGAATTCTCTTTTGTATTATTATTTGATATACAATCTCATAACGCTGAAAGAATACAATCTTAGAACAACATTCTCGGAATGTCCTAATGATGTTATTTGTACTTGAACGTTCCAGGAAACATTTTTGTAACCTTCTTATAACATTGTAATCGTGACTGAAGAAAACTGAAGATTTAACCTTATAGAATTTTAAAAATAAACGTCCAAATAACATTATATTTTGGGTGAGAAACGTTTGTTGAACGTTGTAAGAAATGCTTTCGTAACCTTTAAATAACGTTATAATGTTGACAAAAATCTTGGGCATTTCAAATGTGTTAAAAACATTTCAAAACAACGCTTTGACTGCGCGTCACTGGAGGAACGGCGCCCGTCTACGGAAGGCCAAAAGACACAAAAACATGTGAATTTTAACACGTCAACAACACGTTAAATGCGCGTATCTTTAATTCGGTTTGAGCGTCTGTGTTTATTGATGCGGAGCGAGTGATGAAAAGCACTCGACATCAAAGCCCTGATGCCACATTATACAGGAATGCCGGAGGAAACCATGCAAATAATAAAATGGCATTTTCTGTAGAGCTTATTTAGAGCTCAGATCCGGTTTCATTGGAGGGTAATTTGTGCTGCCATTCTCCGAAGAGCGTCGCGACGGTCGGATCTCAGCCGAGCACTTACACGCGTGTCGATGATGTTTGTTTTAATGTTAGCCACTTCATCCCTGACAGCTCTAAATCAACACAACAGTTTAACCTGTCTTTTGCAAGTCGGGTTGTGAGTCTCACAGTTAACAGCCCACAGTAATTAGTCTTCAATGTTTGCTTACATTTCCATTCTCTACTGCTTCAATGTGACTTTTAATAATGACAGATCCATATCATCTGACAAACACAACTCAACATCATTGAGATCTTTATTATGCTTTAGGCTTTAATTTTCAGCCTTAGTTTTGCTCGTTGTCTTCATTATATCTTAATCATTTCACAGTGAATTTTTCCTCTTCTTTCACACACACACACACACACACACACACACACACACACACACACACACAAACACACACACACAC
>NW_015547764.1:2988-7472 GCF_001515605.1 Sinocyclocheilus anshuiensis | reverse complement strand
AGTGTGTGTGTGTGTGTGTGTGTGTATGTGTGTGTAAAGCACAGTTTATATTCACCACCTGCTTTCAAGAAAGACAAATTTACACGTGTGTATTAGTCTATATATGTATATGAAACTCATGATATAGACCAGGGTTTCATGAAGGTAAATTTAGGACTTTTAAGACCAAGTAAAGAAAATGAATAATTAATAAAATAATAAATTGAATGGAACACATGTCAGTATATTCTCTAAATGTAAATGTTTTGTATTAGCAATGCTTCAAAGTTGAAATAAAAAATAAATAAATCCGTTTTATATTCTACAAAAAAAACAACAACAACAAAATCTCTGCTCACAAACTGTGGAAATAAGTTCTGTAACACTGCAGAAAGTGCTGTTATTTGTGTCTTGTTTTCCAGTGAAAATGTCTAAAACATCTCGATTCTTAAATCAAGCATCAGTTTACTTAAGAAGGAAAATAATATAAAATAAGAAGTCTTGTTTCATGAAAAAAAAAAAATGGAAGAGAATGAAGTGAGTTTATGATTTAAACAAGAACAATATCAGCCAATGGGCTCAGAATACATAATCTTAATTCCTCATTGAGAGATACTAGTTCTTGTTTTAATTAGAAACTTCATTTTTCTTCAAGACTTCAGTTTTGCATTTCCTGTAAAAGTATCTTGATTTAAAATGTTTAGATGTTTATTCTGGAAAACAAGACAAAAATACTGAGGCTACTCCGATGTGAGAACTTTTAAAGACGTGTGTGCCTCTTTGATCCCAGAAACCCTGATACACTCAAACCAGACATTATTCAGACCGCAGATATCATTTTTGATATGTTTTACTAGTGGGTGCAGGACACTACAGGTCATTTATGTAAGTGAGGAGAGCTAAATAAAGCAAACTGTGACAAATTATACCCAAAACTCTTCATACAGTGGACTACCAGTAAAATCTGGGAGCAAAAATTATTCAGACACTTTGAGCTGATCATGTTATGCTGAAGTGTTTTTTTTTAATGCGTCTCATGTACATGCGTCTCAGTAATTTCGGTTTGACTGTATGTGTTGACACGGGACAGCGTACTAGTACAGGGTTAGTATGCTAGTATTCTGAGTGTACTACAGCCGCTGCGTAGCTTCCGTTCTGCGCGTGCCTGTCGCCGGTGTGTGACGTCAGAGCGGCGACGTGTCAGTCATGGCTGCCGATATAACACTATTATTCAAAGCGAGCGTGAAAACGCAGAATAAAGCGCTCGGATGGATCGACTCCTCCAGCAGAGAGGAGAGAGCGAGAGACAGCTTCTGCGGCAGAGCCAGAGCAGTGGCGAGACAGATATATACATATATACAGATACATGACGCGAATATACATACACTCACAGACATATGATGCGCCAGCCAGTGTTATCAGAAGAAATAAGCTCAATAATTCGCTCATTTACAGTTCTACACTTATGATGATTGAGGAAGATTAAATGAGAGTGATAAATATGATGAGTCTGCAATCAGAAAAAGCCAAATGAGGGAAGATTATGTGAGGAATACTGCTAAAGGAGTTCCAGAGAGCTGTGTAATAAACTATTAAAGGGACAGTTCACTCAAAAACCATCATTCTGTCTTTATGTACTGGCTCTCGTGTTGTCTCTCTCAGCACTGAAACACAGTCAATGGTTAATGCAGTGTTGTCTGGCTCCCAGCGTTCCTCAAAACATCATGTTTTGTGATCCGCTGAAGAAAGAAAGTCAAACAAGAGCTGTAACGCTGCAGGTCCTTCAGTGCTGATTGTGTGTGTTGTGTTCTTGTAAATGCTCTGGTGCTCGAGACTGATCTGAGCTCCACAAACATGCTAAAATAACATTTGGATTCAGCTCTCGAACAGTTCCTCTCAGAAAGCCGATGCTAGACGGCCGGTGATTAGAGATAGAAGATCAGAACATCCAGCAGCCGCGGCTCTAATGGCCAGCAGATGTTGGGCTTGTCTCCGCAGGACAGCGCTCCGGACTCTTGATGCACTGAAGCAGAGTCATGGCCTGAAGCGCTCGAGATTACCTCCGTGTAAACCAGACAGTGTTCTGAAATATAAACCGTTTGCTGTTTCTTTGACGGATGCTTTTGCCTGGCAGATCTGTCTGTAGCACTCACCATCACCAGCAAAGACGCCAGAGTTACTGATGTGTTTGTCTCTTTAGATCCACCACCACAACTTTCATTCCCTGGAACCCTCAGGCCATCTGAGATCAGCATGAGCTTGTGTTTATGTGTGTTTATGGGAACTGATTTGAAATGTAGCACTGCATCAGTGTCTCAGCAATGGATGCTCTGCAGTGAATGGGTGCCGTCAGATCGAGAGCTGATAAAAACATCACAATAATCCACAAGTAATCCACAGCACTCCAGTCCATCACTTAACATCTGGAGAAGACAAAAGCTGAAACTAATCCAGCATTAAGACGATTTTAACTCAAATACGAGTCTATAATCCATAATAACTCTTCCTCCAGTGAAAAAGTGCATCTCTTGGTGTCTCTCATATTAGTTTAGAACCGTTTAAACGCTGCTTGATCTGTGCAGATTTCTCTCCTGATTCACACCCGAACACTTTTTCACTGGAGGAAGAGTTATTATGGATTATAGACTCGTATTTGAGTTAATGCTGGATGTGTTTCAGCTTCTGTCTTCTCCAGCTGTTAAGACTTATTTAATCTGCATATAAAACATAAGAAAGGAGATATTTGTTTAAATTTTATTTTGTGTTTGACTGTAAAAAAAAAAAAATATATATTTGTTGTTTGTCTTAATAAAATGGGCAAATTAAAAATACAGTGGTTAAATGTAAACATTTTTTCTGTTGCTCTGTTTTAAAAAAGGTTATAAAAAATGTCAATAATTATCGATACCGACCGATATGAAACATTATATCGTTGATATATTGTTTAGCTCTATCGCCCAGCCCTAATCTGAGGGTGAGGATATTTTCAGCTTTGGGTAAACTAAATAAAAAGATGTTTTAATATATTCTATTTCAGTTCATGTTGATTCTTTTTCATGTAATGAGAAGTTTTTTCATGGTTTTAAATTTAGTGTCAATTTGAGTTAACTATAGTAACTGTGGCTGGGCGATAATATAGTTATATTTTGCGAAGATATAAACAATCGCGTGTGAGAATTGCTATATATTGTTGTACTGTATGGGATTGTGGATCATGTTGGATATAGTAGGCTAGTTGTGTAATATGTAATTATTAATTTGAGCAGAGGTTGCGTTAGACTTTAACATTGTCCATCATTTTGACGGATAGGGTCGTAAAAATTCCGTCATAATCTATTATTACCCGTCATTTTAATTTTCATATTTTAGTTATAATAACACATTTAATTGCTTTTATTTTTGTTCTCAATTTCATGTTTAATAATGAATCTACAGGACGAGCATATATAGGCTTATGTGTGTATTTATTTATGATGAGAACAGATGAGAGACTTGCGTCACTTTTCTTGTTCAGATTGAAGACAAACGCTTTGACCTTTCGAGCTAAACTCATTCAGTGAGAGAAGTGTAAACGCATTTAGGCCTGTTGTACTCGGATTGTTTTTAAGATGAAGGAAGGAGTGAATCATTCGTGTTTTAGCCAGAGGAGCGCCGGTTTAGCTCGGTTCTGTCGGTGTGATTCATGTTCGCTCGGGTTTAAGTACTCCGTGCTAAACTAGTCACCTTTAATCCTTCGCTTTCTAAAGCCCAATAAAGTGGAACATCATAAAGCGTCTGTCGGACTCATAAAGAGAGCATTGTACCGATTCCTCCCTCGAGTGGAAACTGAACCGGCGACAGAAACCCCGAACCGACCCGAACCCTGTCACCGGTGATCACTATCGGTCTCCATGGAGACGCGGTCCGAGCCAAAGAGAACAGACGCGTGACTTCACAGAATCCTACACTCGCGCCGTGTGTGTGTGGGTGTGTGTGAGAGAGGTGTGTGTGTGTGTGTGTGTGTGTGTGTGTGTGTGTGTGAGGTAAACGGAGGGTCTCTGATGATGAGATTAAATGCAGCCAGGCAGACTGTCTCCTTTAGCCCACACACACACACACACACTCACAGACACAGACCCACACTCGCGCCGGACTCATTGTTTAGGTATTACTTGCTCTTTAGGGTCTTAAATTACCAGAGCAATTGATCTCTCTGCCCTCCTGCAAGGCCTCCAGGACCACTGTGGGAAACACACACACACACACACACACACACACACACACACACACACACTCACACTCACACACACATTGTGTTTCCATGTTTTATGGGGATATTCCATAGGCGTGATGGTTGTTATACTGTACAAACTGTATGTGCTATTGCCCTACACCGACCCTACCCCTAAACCTACCCCTCACAGGAAACTTTGTGCATTTTTACTTTCTCAAAAACACTCATTCTGTATGATTTATAAGCTTTTGTACCCATGGGGACCTCAATTTAGGTCCCCACCGTGACACGA
>NW_015547764.1:1746-2906 GCF_001515605.1 Sinocyclocheilus anshuiensis | reverse complement strand
TCAAAATTTACTAGTATTACTATCCTTGTGGGGACATTTGGTCCCCATAACGTGATAAATACCAGGTACACACATCACACACACACACACACACACACACACACACACTGCTCGGGTCACTGCTGCCCTCTGCTGGTGAGCAGAGAAACTGCAGATTCACACACAGACAGACAGATGTTCATACAGATGTGAATGATTCTGAATTTGTATTTAAAGTGATCACAACTTAATGAAAACATATTTCACGTTACAAATTATAACGCTTTAATTTTAACAGTTATTCAAACAGTAAGTACATTATGGAACTTTCACATTAAAGAATATTATCACTGGCTTCAGTCTAGCCAGAGTTTAAGCATTCTCAAAACTCCCATTATAATCACTGAAGCTGTCCATACACTGCATGTAGGGCTGAGCGATGTGGCAAAAAAAAAAAAACCTTTTTAAAGTTTAAACGGTTTTTTCGCTGAATGTTTAAGCTAGAGTGCTCAAACGTTTATACAAAGTACCCACATTTGTTCACTACAAAAGGCACCAATTCAAATATCTGCAAGTATATCACAGCCCTTATAAGCTAGCTGATGTCAAATACATGGAGTGCCTTTGCTACAATCTACCCCGCTACCGGTAGGTTGTAACACATACTGGGGAGAGTTGTAACAGTCAGACAAAAGAAGCAAAAACAGCAGCCACCTCATAAAGTTTGCTTGAAACACAGGTTTACTGAAACAATCTAAAAGAACTATACAAAACAATGTCACACTTTCTACGAATGACCACAGCTCAAATCCACTTTCTGTTTGATGCGGGAGTGTGTACGTGTATGTGTGTAAATTAGACTAGTAGAACAAACCTCCTTAACGGTATTTATGCTTACTGAACACTCAACTTTAGTGTACCGAGGTAAAGAATATGTAGATCTAACAAAGAACTGTGTAAATTTGTGTGTGGGATTGTGACTATGTATGAATTTTCTCAATCAGAGTCACAATGGTGACAAACCAATGTTTTTAACCCTAGAGTGCAGACTTGGTGGATCCAAAAACTGCATAGGGCACATTTATCCACATTTCCTTTGGCTTTGAGCTGCCAAAAAAGCTTCATATAGACAACATGAAAGTTCTCAGTTCTATGTAAGGGAATGCTAAAATGTGTTACAA
>NW_015547764.1:0-483 GCF_001515605.1 Sinocyclocheilus anshuiensis | reverse complement strand
TTCTACATTATATTTTTGTTTGCGTTTGTATTTTTGATTGCACTTTCTGGTAATTATAATAATTGTCCTCGGCAAAGAAGGAGCGCGTGTAATTTAATTGCTCCCTTCCTGCGTTTAAGTGCGAACTGTAGTTTCGATTTGAGGAATTGCCCTGCTATAGACTATTGGCTGTGCTAATTAGAAGGCGGCCACAGCGACCGTTGAGTATTTAAACTACTTGGTCACTGTCATAACTTGGGTCAAGCGATTAGTCAACAGAAGAGACAGACGGCTGCACGCGAGTGTCCTGCGTAATACTTGTTTATTGATCTGCTTTTGGAATTATTACTTGCTGCTAGGAAGGAATATTTCGTTTTCTGCCTATTTCTACGTTATATTTTTGTGTGCGTTTGTATTTTTGATTGCACTTTCTGGTAATTATAATAATTGTCCACGGCAAATAAGGAGCGCGTGTAATTTAATTGCTCCCTTCCTGCGTTTAAG
>NW_015547763.1:1039-1227 GCF_001515605.1 Sinocyclocheilus anshuiensis | reverse complement strand
TATGTATGTGATTGTGATTTGAGAAAACATTTATGCGTGCTTAGTGAAAAAAAATTTAAAAGTCACTGAAATAAGGCCATAAAACACATACAGAACATTTGTTCACAAGACTTTTGATAACTGGATCTTGAAGTCTAGAGTTTTTGCTTCAAAATGATGTGAAAATCATCTTACTCACTCATTCACAG
>NW_015547763.1:0-157 GCF_001515605.1 Sinocyclocheilus anshuiensis | reverse complement strand
CGAGTATAACTAGGCAGCAGGTGCAACGCATACTCAGGTTTTCGCTGAGGAGCCAAGCCGGTGACCTGGCCGCTCAGCGGTGGTACAGCAGCCGTGGCGATGTGACATATCTGTTCCCTCCTTCAGGGAACGAGGGTTACATACATAACCGAGACAT
>NW_015547762.1:740086-742106 GCF_001515605.1 Sinocyclocheilus anshuiensis | reverse complement strand
CACACACACACACACACACACACACACAGGCACGAATTGCACCCAATTGCATTAGTGAGGCCTCTGTGACCTTGTCACATACATGCATACTGTACATAGAAGTAATTGCTTTCTTAGAGGAAGACAGACATATATTTCCATCTGTATCTCTCCTTCCTGTTTTTCTTCCCTCTCTCCCTCCTCCTCATTTTGATTATAATTCAGCCTCCCCATAGAAACTCAGCTTTACAAGTACAGTCAACTTTATTCCAGTGGTCTTGGGGGGGAAAATTATCATGGGGTGATGATCCTGGAGAGATGCCAGGGCATATTTTGAATTTGTCAGATTGAACAATGCTACTCTGACCCACCAGACCTCAGCTTGTCACAACAAAGGCCATTTGGAACAAGTGAGCTGCCATCCTCATATCTGTGTGTAATAGTCTGGAGAATTGTGATGCAGACATAAACAGAGAGTGAAAATAAAGTACAAAAATGAAAAAACGAAGAAGGAAGAAGGGTAGTAGATGCCATAATTTTTGATAAAAAATGCAGACTAAATTAGTGAGAAATGGTCTATTTAGGGTGTCTGGCTGAATTAACTTTCTGTTTTGACAACAAGGTTGCAGATGAGGGTGAACGAAAGGACAATTGCATAATGCCATTCAGATCTTCTTGCGTGTTAATAACTATAACAAACCATCTTTTTCACTTAAGTGAAATACGGTAGCCTACATTAGTTTGCAAAATAGCTGTCCTGGAGAATGCTAGAATTCAGCAGCTGGCTCAAGGGCACAAAATGGCTGTAGGTCAGAAGTGGAATCACTAATAAGCTCCTGTGGATGTGTGAAGAAGGGCTTGATATCTCCTTCAGTCACTGAAATCTATAATAATGTTTAAATATTAAACGTGGTACATACTCTTAAAGTGATATATACATAAAATATAATGCTAACTGTTTTTGTCTGTACATTGATCCAAAACAACACTGAAAATATCTTCTTTTGTCTTACATAGAAGACAAAAATTCATGCAGGTTTGGGTAAGCAGGGATAGTTTGTATTGTTACAAGCTCTTGGTGCATAAAGAAGATCTGTAAAGTTGCAAAGACTAAAGTGTCAAATCCAAAGAGATATTCTTTATAAAAGTTAAGAGTCAGCCACGCCTACCTAAAACAGCTCATTCTAACATGCCCCCATATGTTTACGTCACGATGTGGGAAGATTTGCATAGCGCCGCTGTGTTCACGCAAACAAATAACTTTTATTCTCGCTGTAGTATTGTTGTTGCCGCCGCCGCCA
This sequence comes from Sinocyclocheilus anshuiensis, assembly GCF_001515605.1. Taxonomy (NCBI): domain Eukaryota; kingdom Metazoa; phylum Chordata; class Actinopteri; order Cypriniformes; family Cyprinidae; genus Sinocyclocheilus; species Sinocyclocheilus anshuiensis. The sequence goes on along the minus strand of NW_015547762.1, from coordinate 740,826 downwards.
TGTCGTGAAGGCGCTGTGTGTTTCGTTGTGAAAATGAAACTACTTTTTTTGGCCTTCCAAAAGAGTACGATATCCGCTTCTTCATGCCTAGAGCTGATCTGTGCTGGTCGCTGAGGAAATACATCAACTTCACGCTGTGGATCGCCGGATCGGCTTTCACCGTGGACGAAGCGGAGTCCAGCCCGGGGTGGTCACATGTGGTTGCCGCAAGCCCGCCGGACGCTCCTTCGTCGAATCCTCCGGTCACACTGTTCTCAAGCCCACCGGCCATCGCTTACTCAGCACGCCGGCCTCCGCTCACTCTAGGCCGCCGGCCGCCACTCACTCTAGCCCGCCATGTGTGACGCTGTGTGTTTCGTTGTGAAAGCGAAACTACTTTGTTTGGCCTTCCAAAAATGGACACGACTAGAAATCAGTGGTTAAATTGTATTTACAACACTGTTCCAGAACACTTCAACCCAAATATTCAGATGTGTGCAGCACATTTTATGGAGGACCGTTTCCTGATCCTGGGAGAGTAGACTACAATGCCGGCTGTTCTGACTCAAAGACTGTAAGTACGTCTTTTATATTTAAAGAGTTTTTATATTTTATATATTTAAAGCGAGTTTTTTGGGCAGTGTAGAGTAGGGCTTGTTGTTTGTCATTTCTCCGATCACAAATGCAGACATGGTTTTATGTTTACGCGGCGCGATGCAACACAACGCGTAAAAAGACAGTATAAGTCATTATAATCAGTA
>NW_015547762.1:737183-739289 GCF_001515605.1 Sinocyclocheilus anshuiensis | reverse complement strand
ATCGCATAAACACATTTCATTACACCAAATACACAAAATAATGTTCTTTGTAGCAACATCATATGACCCCTTTAATGCAAAATTCACTATGGTCATATCAGGTTTAGTATGTGCATGCAATTTGACCTGCTTCTAAAATAACAGATAATTTCAGGAACAATCAGTACAGATATTTTTAAAACATCTTTATGAGTGAGTTAAGGAAAAGGGACTTGTAATTTATTTTTATTTCTTTATTTTATTTTTTGGTTGAGGGTCATACTTTAAACTAAATCATTACTTTTAAAAGTTTGTTCAACTGTACTTCAAAATGTGTATATGTTGATATTGGTAGGAATATTACAAATTAACTAGGTTTCTATGTTCACTGATTTCAGGTGTCTAATCTCTTTCCTGCTGACATGCATCCTGCTCACCTCTAAAATGCACACTTGCATTCTTTGTTCTCTTTCTCAGTTTCTCAGGTCTTGTAATGATTTCTGGCCAGAGGATTCATCCAGGTCAGGATATATTCTTGCCTGTATAATCCCACACTCAGAAATACAAATTCAAACAAAGTGACAATGTGGTTAACAAAGAAGAAAAATCACTTAAATAGCTCAAAGTTTCAATTTTTGCTGATATGTAACAAAATAATAAATTAAAAATGCCTTATTCAGTACTTAGAATATTAACCAAATTTGCTTATTTTACACAGATATGAAAGGGGCCAAATGGCTAGTTTGTGTAAAGGACTGGGATATGCAAGATATTAATATTTATTTATTTTCCATTAACATTTACACATTTTGTCATTATCGGTTCTACATTATCTCATTATCATTATGACTTGATGGACAAACCAGAAGCACTCATTCCCACTCTGCTCTATGTTTGTATTCAGATTAATCTGATGGAATATCTGACAGGCTCTATATTGCTTGCATTGGTCTCCTTGACAATGCAGCTGCTTAGAGACTTAATTGAGGAGACGGGGCAGAGTGGCACAAGGACCCCATGTAGAGATTTTCATTGACTGGAGCTGCTCCAGAAGCACACAGGCAAACATGCTCCTCCATGTAAGAGAATAAACAAGAGCAAGGTCACGAATGAATGGCAGGCTTTTTAGGATTTTCAGGTTACTTTGAACTTTATTCTTTTATCCTTGTATAGGGCCAAACCTGCCAACCTGGTACAGGACCAGAAATAGGGTTTGTTGAGTTCTTGGTTGATTTTTTTTTTCTAATTGTGGCTGTTTTTTAAAGACAGAAAAATAAAGAAAATGCCTGAAGCAACCAGTTCCACTTCTCTTACTAATTAGTATGCATCTCTATATAATGTCCATCATGCTATAAGAAATACCTCTTTGCTTTCTCTTCTTCATTCTTGTACTTTAACGTTTCTCATCAGTCCTGTATAAACCTCTCTTAGCAAAATCAGGTTTCCACCATTTTCTGTTTTTTTTTCCTTCACTCTCCACAACCCAGCTTTAAGGTGGAATCTGTTTCCATGACAACACCAATAGTCTCAAAGAACTAAGGAGATGATTATTTTTGCATGCTTAAACATAAGCAGTCTCTGTCCGCTACAACATATGGTTTTACACCGAAGCTACCTCTGTCTACACATAGAGGTGTATGATACTTGATTTATCTCTCTCTGGAACACACATAAATACATTTTTTTTTAAATAAAATGTTTTATGTTTCTCTATTAACCTGCAGAATTCAACTTGGCTGTATATCAGTCAATACACAAGCCATTGTTTTCTGACTAGAACACTCTTGCTGAGAGGATACAAAGTGACGGGGGGCGACAAGACAGACAATGGGAGACTGACATCAAAGCTACTTAAAAAAGTCTTACATGTCATTTTGAACACAAAACAATCAATCCTATTTTCAGTATCCTCGTATGTCTATTATAGAACAAAATACATGGCGGCTGGTCAATAGGGAAGTTAGCCCCCTTTAAAGGGGTCATATGATGCGATTTCAATTTTTCCTTTCTCTTTGGAGTGTTACAAGCTCTTGGTGCATAAAGAAGATCTGTAAAGTTGCAAAGACTAAAGTCTCAAATCCAAAGAGATATTCTTTATAAAAGTTAAGAGTCAACCACGCCTACCTA
>NW_015547762.1:727374-734735 GCF_001515605.1 Sinocyclocheilus anshuiensis | reverse complement strand
CATTTTATGGAGGACTGTTTCCTGATCCTGGTAGAGTAGACTACAATGCCGGCTGTTCTGACTCACAGACTGTAAGTACGTCTTTATATTTAAAGAATTTGCCACTGACGACTCAAACACGAGTTTTTTGGGCAGTGTAGAGTAGCACTTGTTGTTTGTCATTTCTCCGATCACAAATGCAGACATGGTTTTATGTTTACGCGGCGCGATGCAACGCAACGCGTAAAAAGACAGTATAAGTCATTATAATCCGTAATTATGTCCCCACTGGATGCAACAAATGCCTCGTTTATAATGGGTTTTAATGTTTTTGTCTCGTCGCTCCGGCCAGACAGGGCAGTGCGTTGTGATTGGCCGAATACCTCAAGCGTTTGACGGAAATGTTACGCCCCTTGCCATATTGTGATGCCGTGTCCGGCCGGAGCAGCGACGAGACACAAACATTAAAATTATACGAATTATTATATTATTATTAAATTATTGTGTTTAAATTGCACAATGGCTTGTGTAGATGATACAGTTATACAATGACCATGTCTCTTTTCAAATAAGAGTCTTTAAGTGTCTCATTATAGAAGCATTATATAAAAAAGTTAATAATAAAAAGTATTTTGGATAAGCTGATTATATTGGGCTTTATGAAACCATAATAAATTTATATGCGTTTTTTATATACTGCAAGACTATCTTTTTAACCATATACACAGTCTTTAAACTGATCTAAAAGTATTTGTTGTTCTTTGGTTCCATCTTGTGGACAACATTAATATTATGGCCTTCACCTCTGCATTTGATTAAAATAAATGGCTGGTGTTTTAAAAATTGCTGTTAGCGCCCTGAGCATCAGAAGTTCATGAAGCTTGATATGTTTACTAAGAATGAACATGTTTATGAAGTTTTGAGAAATGATGGATTCAAACACTAAAACTGGTCTCCCTTTATAACTTAAATTGGTCATTTTAAATGTAGCAGTTGAAATTGACATTTTGTCATCACTACATAATTTTTGTTTTTATCCTTTACTGCATAGGTCTGTGTTACCATACTCAGACACACATTGGAAAGGTTCTCCTTCACAGATGTACACTGTAAAAAAAATTCTGTAGTTTTTACAAAATAATTTTGGCAGCTGTGGTTGCCAGAATAATTTTGTAAAAAATACAGAAAAACTGTAAACACATTTACGGCCAAAAACTGTAAATTTTACAGTATAAACTGTAATTTACAAACAAGAAAATTTTAATGTAAACCAGTAAATTCAACAATGCACACTGCTATTAAAATCTGTTTTGTACCTTTAACATACTGACAACCACCATAATAATGCAGGTGGTAAAAGAGAAAGCCACATGAAGAATCAAAGCTCATCACAAGTAGCTTCGCCACAAGCAGAAGTATATACTAATATATAGAAGGTGCACAGAGTCATTCATTCAAACACAAAACACCATCATGGTAACACACATGATACTTAAATAATGCATTAAACTTTCATTAAACAACAGAAGATGTAACATAAAGCCCAAATATACATAACTAATAACAAAAACTATTAAAAAACCATGATTATTTAAACAAAATGCTTTCAAATGTGGAGGGTCATGCAGGGAATTCTGGGAATATCAGTTTACTGTTTTTGACTGTAAATTATACATTGATTTGTTATTTTTACTTCTAAAAACTGTCAAATTAACAGCATTTTAGTGTAAAATTACATGAAATGTCTGGTTAGATATATATTTTACAGTTTTTCCCTGTATATAGTACGGGAACTTACTATTAACCCATTAACAGTTTTTTTCCGTAGCGTTTTTACAAAATTTTACAGTTAAAATTACACTTATTTTTTACAGTGTAGGGTCAGATGACCCAATGAATAAGAAATTTCCCTCCCCTGATCAATTCTCAATTGGAAACTGTAACAATTAACCAGGTAAAATAGAAATTAATTTGGATGATCTCCTTGTCCAAGGGATCCAGGAGGACTGGAGCCGCAAGGTTAAAAACAAAAGAAGAAAGAACAACGCTGAGGGAAACAGGACAGAGCATTAGCTGGAACATCAGGAGATCATTTTTAGAATAAGGAAAATAATTCAATTAATTAGAAAGCTCTGAATAAGAAAATTATGAGAATGCTAAAAGAAATGATTGATTTGACCAATTTTAATTTGGAGTTACAATCTTTAGCAAATGATCTTGAAACTTTGAGATTACAGACTTCTGTTCTAACATCTGAAAAGTTTTAGAAGCAGTTTCAACATGTACATCCTGTTAGAGCTGCAAACAGGTGTTGCTCAATAGCTAAAGCTGCCACATATGTGTATCTTATGTATGCTGTACAACAAAGTCCAAAGTAAAGAGACTTTGGGGAAGTCGTGGCCTAATGGTTAGAGAGTCAGACTTGTAACCCAAAGGTTGCGGGTTCGAGTCTCGTACCAGCAGGGATTGTAGGTGGGGGGAGTGAATGTACAGCGCTCTCTTCCACCTTCAATACCACGACTGATGTGCCCTTGAGCAAGGCACCGAACCCCCAACTGCTCCCCGGGTGCCGCAGCATAAATGGCTGCCCACTGCTCGGGGTGTGTGTTCACGGTGTGTGTGTGTTCACTGCTGTGTGTGTGCACTTTGGATGGGATAAATAGCACTAATTCCTAGTATGGTCACCATACTTGGCCACATGTCACGTTACTCACTCTCAGATGCATTTTGCAACATACTGTTGCAGAATGGAACTTCTTTCTAACTGTTATGCTATGTTTTATTTTATCTTAAAAAGTGTTACCATGTAGTTGAGAAATTGCTATTTGCCTGGCCTACGCCTTTAAGATGTTGTAATTGTTTAGATTAAAGTAGAGATAGATTTGCTTGCTTTTCTGAAAAGATGATGCAATTATTGCAGTTGAACTTATGATACTGTGAGTTGGTAATGTCGAAGATTTTTATTGGTCAAAATATGAAGTGTTCGAGTGTAATCATTATGAATATAACCATTTATATATCCAGTTATTCTTCCATTATAATCACATATGCCTGTGTGGAAAATGCCTACGTGGCTAAAGTAGACAGACCTTCAGAATAGAAAGTGGGCTTTCTTTCTTTACCATAACAAGAACCCCTTCTCTCTAGGGAGGAATCGAATTGTATGTATAAGGAAAACGCTATGACATGTATACCCCATGCCTTAAAGTCAAAACTGTATAAGAAGAGATGCAGAAAAACATTCTGGAGATTTTTCTCTGCAGAGAACTTCTCGGCTTTGTTCATTTGAAATAAAGTCTAACTTCTGGAAACAAAACCCCAAGACTGAGTGTGATCCCTCAGAGCAGTGGCTGAAAACACTACAGTAACTGTGTGTACACAGAGTCATGTGTGTGTGTTTGTGTGTGTGTGTGTGTGTGTATGTGTTCACTAAATATGGAAGCACGGAAAGAGGAGACGTATTGTATGTAGGCTATTAGGGGTGTAAGAAAATATCGATACACGTGAGTATCGCGATATTTTGTTTGGTGATACTGTATCGATTCTCAAAAACGGAATATCGAAAAAAAATCATACAAGATTCATGCCAGTTGTTTCGTTTTGAGTTTATATGCCGATCGCTAGGTGGCGGTCTTCATCTCTGAACTTAAACAGTGACCGGAAATACTAGCATTAGGGCACGCCACTAATGTTAGCGTTAATATAGTTCGCTGCTAGTAGTGGAGGATGAAAGGAATTGTTCCAGTAACTGTTTCAGTGTACAAAGCTTAAGTGTGGCGTCATTTGGGCTTTTAACGTACACCGCGGGACCGTGGCGCGGGCGCCGCCTGGGTTCCGCCGCTTGCCGCGTCCCGAAAGAGCCTTCACGCGGGGCACGGCGGGCGGTAGGGTCGCCGTGCGGCTGCAGCCTTCTCTCGTGGTGGGGGCGTTTTGTGCAGTTGGGGCGGTGATCGCGTCGCGGGGTCTGCGATTCCACGCGGAACATAAATACAAACCTGTGAAATCCAAGTGGAAAGGTTCTGAGAATGTTTAACATATGTATTTATTTTATAATTATAAATTATATAAATATAATTATAAATAATTATACATTTTATCATTTATATTTTTGTTTTCTTTAGAAATCCTGCAAGGATTTTATTTTTCGTTAATATTAAGCAGATGTAATTCTTTTGTTCAGATCAAAATGTTATGACATTGTATGTTACAATTGTAAACTTAAAATGTGAACCTTTAAAGCAGGGTCTAAAAAAATATGGTCTTTTTATAAAACACATATTATACATTTAACTAAAGGATCCTGCAAGCTCTTTAATTTTACCCCTTTGACTCGTACTGCATAAAAAGTGGTTCAATAACGTTGAATGTTACAGGGACTGATTATTGCAAATGCAGATCCCACTGTGTTCTGGTTAAATAATTTTTATTCATTTATTGCTAAGGTTTGCATATGGTGGTGTGTTCTTAATGACAGCTTTCCTAAAAATATATCCTATTCCTAAAATAAGAAATATCCCAATATATCGCCTTGCTTACAGTATCGCAACATATCGTATCGCAACCCCTGTATCGTGATACGTATTGTATCACCAGATTCTTGTCAATACACAGCCCTAGTATGTATGACTATAAAATGCTATGGAACACATTAATGCCGCAATTCGAGGTGAAGACTTATCGCTTTTTACTTTTGATTTTAATGCTTATGAGTTATTGTTTTTAATGAAGCGAAACCATTTCCAATGGTGATGCGTTTAAACTTATTTTTAAACAAGTCTCTGAGTATTTTATTAAGAGTAACCTATTATCTGAACTTTAATATAAAACTTCCAAAGAAGCCCCATAGTGACACGGACCCTGGCTGAGCAAGCACGGACATCGGTGAAGAATTCCAGAAGTTTCTAACCACATCTCTCAATACAAGAGGTAAGAGCGTGTTTATTCATTACAGCTACTTGTGGGAAATAAAGATGTGAATTAGAAAATTCCAGATTTCTTTACATCGATGTAAAACACAACACGGACCACCTCATTAGTGCCACCTTGCTGCAAGCAGACAGGTATTACAGTATGGTCGCCGTGATTTTGCAAAGTAAGACATGTACCTGGATCAACATCTTTTGTTGATCCAGGATCAACATTACTGTCCAAAAATATAGACTAAATCCCATCCCTACCTCTAAACCTAACCCTACCCATAATTTATTCCTAAAAACTGTGTGAAATGATAGCTGATTATCAAGGGTGTAGAAGCACCTAACCCTGATTGCAAGCCTAAAACAGATATTTCCTGAAAAGTTATCCCTCAATTCTGATCGGTTGATAGGAATGTTGATCCAGGAACATGTTGTACTTGGTAAAATCACGGTCACCATCCAGTGCTCGACGGGGGTAAGCTGAAGACAGCTTAGTCTCATCTACTGCAAAGAAGAGTTCAGAGCCTGTTGTGGTGCTTTGAACCTACTCCAGCTGTTTATGGAGAACAATCTTGAAGTCTTTTCAGAGACTGTAACTCTCCTAAAGATTATTGGAACCACACCCATGACCACAGCAGAAGCTGAGAGGTGCTTCTCAACCTTGAAAAGAATTAAAACTTTTCTGAGAAATAGCATGACCCAAGAGAGGCTGAATGCATTGGCCATGCTGTCAATGGAGAAGAGACTGGTGACTGAGATGACTGACTTTAACCAGAAGGTCATTGAGAAATTTGCAAGCCAGAAAGAAAGGAGAGCAAAATTTATTTAAGTAGTGCTACTGGCCAGTGATTAGGCAACATTTCTGTTTTTTTTTTTTTTTTTTTTATTTCTTGTTTTTTAATACTAATCAATGGTGGAGGTTATGTACAGTATCGAGCAGTACAAGGCACACTTTCATTAAAAAAAATCATACAAAATTAGCAACATGTAGAATAGATATGGAATGGCAAAATCCCTGCTTGAAAAACCAGGCCATGTGGTCACATGGGTTAACTAGGCTCCCATCAGGCCAGGTGATTATACAGATCTCTTAATTCAGTTTGCTTCAATGTGATTAAGTTTCACAGGCTCACAATTTGTTTTTGTATCTGATTTTATGTGGTTCCAGGTTACTATCAAATAGCCTACATCACAATGGCAAAGAGAAGACCAAATTGCAATTGTTGTTGTTATTATTATTATTATTAATAAGGATTTACGGTTTCAATCATTAAAATCAAATAATAAATGAAAAAAATTAATCAGTCAATCAATCAATCAATCAATCAGAGATTGATTTGGGACCGATCAATCCACCAAACCAGTTAGGACCACATAACAACCATAAATAATTTTATAAATAGTTAGTTTTGATCCACTAGAACTCATTAAAGATATTTTTAACTACAAATACTAATTTGTAGTCACCAATTTCAAAGACCCCAGTGTCAAATTTTGGTCAACTATTGGTGCTTTAAACATATAACAATAATAAGTTGTTAATTTTCTATTTAAATTTTGGGGCTAATTAACAGCTACAATTCGGCAGCTTGAACATTTCAAGTAAACCCATTCTTTTAAACGTTATTGTGAATAGGGCTGTCGCGATTCGTCGATTTTATTAGACTATTCGATTTTTAAAAATCCTCGACTTCATTTTGCTCGCATCGACTAACCGGCAAAATACCGTAAGTGGCACATTTCACAGACAAGAATGTATAAAACACATTATTAGTCTGTTTTCCAAGGCTGCATGATATATTAAACATAATTAAGCATAATTGTGAATTCACAAACGCTACAATTTAATTAAATAATTGTATGCGATGCAGTTCTAATACAGTATATGCGCTTTAATTATTTACATGCGTGTAGGTTAAGTACGTGCGTCACACAGCGGCTCTGTTCACAGTAGCTCCACAGGAACTGTTATCATTTACATGTGTGCAGCATCTCAAACTCCATCTCTGCATGTTGTTGTGAGTTTGGGTTTATTATAACCTTCATCTGGGAACGCAACATGTGCCATTTCATCAGATTTGTAAGGTAAATAATTTATAAATCTACACAAACACAGGAGAATACATCGCGGTTTCAAAATAAAAACTCAAACCCTCACTCTGAGTTTACACGTTTTGATGTCTACATATTCATTTAATTACAGTGGCTATAACATTTCTGTCCTAAAGAAATGGCCAAATATTAAAGATTAAGTGGACATTTGAATGAAATGGTGCTTGGTCAATATTAAACAAGCATTAGATCGCACAGCAATGTGTAAAAATAATCATCAGACCGTTGGCGCCCTCTGCAGGCCTTTGTTGTAATGCGTAATGTACATTAGCGCTATTGTTTATAATACATTATGCATTTTAACAATTTTGTGGAATAAAACCATATGATTTCTTGCTTTTGATACTTTATTTG
>NW_015547762.1:718317-725980 GCF_001515605.1 Sinocyclocheilus anshuiensis | reverse complement strand
TTGCAAGCCTAAAACAGATATTTCCTGAAAAGTTATCCCTCAATTCTGATCGGTTGATAGGAATGTTGATCCAGGAACATGTTGTACTTGGTAAAATCACGGTCACCATCCAGTGCTCGACGGGGGTAAGCTGAAGACAGCTTAGTCTCATCTACTGCAAAGAAGAGTTCAGAGCCTGTTGTGGTGCTTTGAACCTACTCCAGCTGTTTATGGAGAACAATCTTGAAGTCTTTTCAGAGACTGTAACTCTCCTAAAGATTATTGGAACCACACCCATGACCACAGCAGAAGCTGAGACGTGCTTCTCAACCTTGAAAACTTTTCTGACTTTTCTGAGAAATAGCATGACCCAAGAGAGGCTGAATGCATTGGCCATGCTGTCAATGCTGGTGACTGTCATTTCTGTTTTTTTTTTTTTTTGCTTGATTACTTCATTACTGATCATAAACCCAAATTGAACTAAAATTCACTGATTTGTGGTACATTTATTGCATGCTTTAACAGTCGTATTTTCCTTTTTTTTTTTTTTTAGCTAAGCAGTAATGATACATCACCTGATAAATGGCTTTTACGTTCCTGCGTTACTAACAGTTTGATTTTCAGTTGTTATTTTAGCACCAGCCACAACTGCTAAGGATTGTCTCAAACATTTAATTTCATTTGAAAATTGCGGGTTGTTGTGATTAAGGAACTATTGTGTTTTCCCTTACAAAAATTATCCATGGTTTTACCACAGTAAAAGTGTTTTTTGGGTTATTGATTAGCATTTGTATAACCACAGTTCTTGAATGAATCAATGCAGTTGAACTGATCCTTTGAGTGAATAATTCATTGATTCACTCATAAAATCCAGTCAATAGTTAAGTGAATGAATCAAAGACAGACGAAACATACTGACAAAAGACTCACTTGTCGCCACCCACGGGAGTAAAAATAAAATATAATAATTATTATAAAATATAATTATAATTACAGATGCCGTCATACATGTTTGCATTCACCTTGTAAAATCTATGAACTGGTAACAATTTTAACAAATAGCCTATTTTAAACAAGATAATTTTATAATTTTTATAAAATGATTAATATTTTGCAGATTTTGCAAAGTGTGTTAATTTATGACTTTATCTTATACATTTTTTACAAGTTCTTTCACTTTATCTTTATACCCTCATTGCACACATTTACCTGACTAGGAGCCCTTTTGTCCATCTTCAGTGATTATTTACGTGTGGTGATGCAAATATGACAATCCAAATGATGATACAATGACTTCAAGCATATTCTATTTTTTAATATAAGAAACCCTGTAGTAATTATTGCCAGTTGGCATTTACTTGCATCAACTCCGCTATCTAAGCATCTAAATTTGTGAAATAAACCGTTGAGCAATATGTTTAAATCTGCAAGGCTTAAATTTCTTAGCATTTATGACCATACATCTTTTAAAAGAAAACTTAAAAAATACAGCACAACAGTGTTTAACGGTGACATAAGAACAGGGAAAGAAAAGCTTACAAGGTACCAATAAGACAGAGGTCATTTGGCCACTGCCACTCTCTAAGATTGCCCTGCAGACGAAGAGTCCACTTCAAATCCATTTGGATCCTTAGTAAACTTCAAAGCCTGAGGGGCCATACTGGAGGAATCAAAGGCTGTTTGAGAGTCAAGAAACAGGGCTTGAATGAACTCTAGCCACCAGCTCTTAGACTAGAAGAGACTCCCACTCATACAGCTGCAGCTGGACAGCATCACACATGAAAAAGAACAGCCATGAAGTTCAGTAATGTAACATAATGTGTTAGCACAGAGGACCTCTCGTTCTTTTTGGGGTCATAAAGGCAAAATCCTTTAACATGCTTTCTGTGAACACAGCAGCACTCTCTTTTGACTACTGTCATTACTTTCATACACCTGCATACACATACAGTACACACACTACTTGAGTCTCCCCCTTTCTTTTTCCCACACTCCTCGGCTATCTCTGCTTCTTCACATCCAAAATGCCTGTTACCGTGGTAACCACACACAGTGCCATAATATTTCCCACCTTTCAATGAGGCACCATAGAGATATTCACATCACAGATATGAATTTGGGTGCCATCAGAATGAGAGTTTAAACAGCGAATAAAAACATCACAATAATCTTCAAGTAAAAGTCATGACTCCAGTCCATCAATTAACATCTTGAAAAGCTAAAAGCTGTGTGTTTGTAATAAAACCCTTCCTTCAAAGCTTTGCTCATTCTGACGGCTCCCAATCACTGCAGAGGATCCATTGGTGAGCAAGTGATGTAATGCTAAATTTCTCAAAATCTCTTCAAATGGAAAAACAAACTCATCTGCATTTTCAGCAGATTTTTCATTTACGGGTGAACTATTCTTTTCAGGCGAGCATTGAGAATTGGGCATGTCAGAAGGCACCGCTAACTAACAGTAATTGATGCAGGGAATTTGGCAGCATAGATTAGGTGAGGTATAAAATTGTTACATAAAAATAGGCAATAAATATACATTTAATTTTTCAGTTTTTGTGGAGATTTTTACTGTGCAGTCCCCACCCATGCTGCAAAAAAAAATGCTTATAAATTCCTCATTATCCTATATAATTACAAGATATAGGATTCAATAAAAGGCTAGTCATTTTTGACAAAGAACACCAAATTAGGCAAAGGAGTTTAAGTGCAGAACAAGGGTTAAGAAGGAAAGATCGTTAAAAAAGATAATATAAGTCACAGAATTGACATAGAAAGACAAACAACACAACATCTCAACAGTTGAAAAGACAAACAGCCAAGCTCTTGCACTCAGATTTGACACCATTCTCTATCCTTTCTTCCTCATCTTCTATGTCTCCATCTCTATTTTTCTTGAGAAAATGTGTCCCCTTCTGTCTTGCCCTCCTACACAGCCAGTTAGTGATGAGTCAATCTCCTGCAGTTGCTTTAGTACACATGCTTCTGTATGTAAGAAAAAAGTCATGGCACATAGCAAAAAACAAACTGACACATCCGAGCATAGATAAAGCTGCCTCTGTCTCTTATAGAGTGACTTAACTGCTCAGCTTGGAGAGTGCAACATTTTCTCTCACCTTCTGACATCTATTACTAATATCTTAATTAATCAGCTCTTTCTGTTACTCTTGTCTTTTTATGAATATTCTAAATAAATAACACATGGCCAAGTCGCTAATTGTTCATTCTTATTTTTTGAAGGTGCCAAAGTGTCAGTCTGTTCATTGCTTTTTCTTTTTCTTTTTTTATTTTTGAATTGAACTGCTAAAGAAAATTGAGTTGGAAGACGTTTACGATTTATATTTTACATCTGCTTGCATATTTCAGATGTGGCTTATATAAGTTTTTACATGTTCATTTAAATACGTCATTATAAAACATGGGGTATTTTGAATCTGTATCTTGTTGTTGAGCTGAAGCTTGTTTGAGCTATATCAGTAAATCTTTGAAAGCAACTTGCAGCAGACTGTATTTTACATTCCATAAAAATGTTGGAAATGTTCGGAATTTTATAAATCATGGGCTTTCTTCCAACGCTGGGTGACATAACATGATCGATGAAACGTTTCATCGGCCGCTGTCCATGGTCCTGATGCGTTTTCTGGAGTAGCTGTACTGCAGCGCAGCTGTCTCCGGATATGGGTCAAGCATGAGCTGAATAGTGAAATCTTTAAACTCACTGATCAGCGTGCGCAGAACAAAGGATAGTGTACTGACAGTCACGCTCTGTTACTCTTATCCACGACGTAAGTTTCTTCTACAGTCCAGAGTGCGTATTACATAATTACATTTGGAGGGTCGACTTTTTAAAGTTATTTCTGTCATTTTAGGGGTACCCTACAATTTGTTGAGGTCCGTCTTGTGCAACGCAAGATGTCTTTGCATAGCTAAACATAATACACTAAATGACTTGTAAATAAAACACAGATTACTGGAGTAGGCTAGCCTACGTTTTTACAAGAAAATACTATTTTAGTCTTTAAAAGTGTCACGTTTAATTCAATGTGTTACTTGCTGTTTCTTTGTAATTAATTGTAAATGTAATTGCAATTGTAATGGAAATTTACTAGCAGTTTTGGTTACACTTTATTTTAAGGTGTCCTTGTTACAGTGTAATTATACATTTAAGTAGGCCTACTGAGTAATATTAATTAACTATGTAGGCTACTTACTATATGGTTAGGGTTAGGATTAGGGTTTGGCTAAGGGTTACTTGCATGTAATTATGCATAATTGTTATTATAATAGTAAATATAGCTATGTAAAGTGTAACTAACGGGAACGCTAATTCTGTTCTTGTCTTTTGACTTGTTGAAATATATAGGCCTATGCATGCTTATGTATGTGTACAAAATAGTATTTTATGATCTACCCACTTCCCCTGACCTCTGATTTTCTACGTTTTTTTTAGTAGAGCTTTATTTTTTGGACTGGACTCACTGCAACCTTAAAACACGCGAGAGAGAGAAAGAGAGAGAGAGAGAGAGAGAGAGAGAGAGAGAGAGATGGGGGTGTTTGAAGGGGTTCATCTAAATGCGCAGCGCATATCAGGGATCATTGTGAGTCTGCGCGGATAACCGCTCAGCAGCGGAGTGTTACAACAATATAGAGAATGGCGAGTGTGACTAACGGGAACGCTAATTCTGTTCTTGTCTTTTGACTTGTTGAAATATATAGGCCTATGCATGCTTATGTATGTGTACAAAATAGTATTTTATGATCTACCCACTTCCCCTGACCTCTGATTTTCTACGTTTTTTTTAGTAGAGCTTTATTTTTTGGACTGGACTCACTGCAACCTTAAAACACGCGAGAGAGAGAGAGAGAGAGAGAGAGAGAGAGAGAGAGAGATGGGGGTGTTTGAAGGGGTTCATCTAAATGCGCAGCGCATATCAGGGATCATTGTGAGTCTGCGCGGATAACCGCTCAGCAGCGGAGTGTTACAACAATATAGAGAATGGCGAGTTATATCCAGAACACATCTCTTACTTCAAACCTGGGCTTTTCAATGTATTTATGTGCGTGTATTTTTCATCCATTGCCTTAATTAGACGTCTGTTCCCTCGTTCATTTTTGAGAGAGAGAGTGACAACACACACACACACACACACACACCGCGAGAGAGAGAAAGAGAGAGAGAGAGAGAGAGAGAGAGAGAGAGAGATGGGGGTGTTTGAAGGGGTTCATCTAAATGCGCAGCGCATATCAGGGATAATTGTGAGTCTGCGCGGATAACCGCTCAGCAGCGGAGTGTTACAACAATATAGAGAATGGCGAGTTATATCCAGACCACATCTCTTACTTCAAACCTGGGCTTTTCAATGTATTTATGTGCGTGTATTTTTCATCCATTGCCTTAATTAGACGTCTGTTCCCTCGTTCATTTTTGAGAGAGAGAGTGACAACACACACACACACACACACACACACTACTTGACAGCAGAAGTTTTTCGGGGCGTCTTGAGGGAATGTTTGTGCACCAGCGCGCGCCGCAGCAGTTACAACGCCTGTGACTGACAGCGCGAGATACTCTGCATTCTGCATCGTGTTGATACGTCCTTTCTCGACACCCTTCTGCCTACTGGATCAGTAAGATTCGTGATTCATTATATACTACTCATTCGACGCATTTCATTCCTTTTGCCGCATGTGTAGCCTGTAATGAAATGCAATGTACAGTACGGATCAATAGCTCTCGTATGGATGAATTATGGAGCGAATACATTTTACATCTCAGTTTTTATATTATGCATTTGGCTATGGATTTGGTGGTTGAAATGCTATTTAATGGGATTGGTTGGAGAGTGGCTTGAAGACGGTCTGCGATTTACTGTAGTAGCTCTATATGTTTAGTATAGTAGCCAGCTGGGAGTTGTGCGGTTTACAGGAATTATTAATTTTAACATTTACCGTTTTATGGGGAATGTGCATTCCTAATTATAAAACCGAATGCTTTAAAACAAAAACAAAACAAAAAAAAAGACAAAAAGAAAACAGAAGTCCAGCGTGCAGCATCGCCCCGTTTTAAGGACAGATCACTGTCATGGAGCTGCTGCTCATGTTCTTATTAAAACACGTTAGTAAGAGAGCTTGCATGATAGCCAATAACATAACTTTAAGCATTATTATTATGTTTTTAATGTACAGTTCAGCAGATTTGACCACCGTATTATAATGCTTTATTATTCACGTTATTGCGTCATTAAGAGTCAATGACTTACAAGACTTTGATTGTATCCATTGTACATAAATTATAAATGTTGAAACCTTATTGTTATAGCCACGCCACACCCAAACTATAGTGCAATGATTATGCCACAAAATGGCAGTACCAACTTCTAAGGGAATATATATCTCTATTACTTCATATCCATTTCATATATTGCAGATAATGCAGAAACTCTTAAAATTTAAAATTGCATTCAGTGTGTAGAATTTTGTATACGGGCCTTCAAATTCAGCACGTTTTCGTTTTCCTTACTCCATTGCTGAGTAGTTTATTCCTTATTTTAAGATTAAATATATTTAATTTACATTATGCATGACATCATATTAAATATATTGACATATTCGCCAATGTGTGAAGTCACCTTTTACCCTTAAATCAACTTTTTGTTCCTTTGTTTTTTGTTTTTGTTTTGTTTACTAGCCTTGGTGGTGTGATTTTTGAAAGTCCTGATTACATGTGAATAAAATGATGCTATTTTTACTTGTTGTTCTCTATTTTGAATGAACTCAGCATAAACAAACCTTTGATTCAATTTGATTGCAGTGAATAGGAGATCAGTCTCTCTCCTTTCTTCCTCTTTCCTCTTCCTGTTTGTGTTGGATAGTATAAAATATTCACTGCAGAACCTCTGTAACTGTTATGTTGGTATTCATTTCTATTCTTGGTGCTCTCTGGTGTCTTTGAAACAGACCCCTCAAGTTATTGTGTTGCATGTGTATGTGCAAATAAACTGTTTTACAATTTTACACTCAGTTCAGTTCTATGGGCCTCTGCTATAGTGCACCATAAAAAATTACACCACATCATAAGGTGTTCAGTTACAACCACTCACCTCTAATGATATAAGAATTGAAGATGAACAGGTTTATATGTATTCTATATTGAGTTGAGATCCCAGTTTAACATATTTTAAAAAGTGGTGAGACATTAGTACTGCAGGCCTTTCCGCATTTAATTGAAGACAACTTGAAATTTTAATTGATAATGGCATCACTTTTAGACTACATAAAGGACTGGTCTATATTTTCTGCATATAGTATGCCTCAAAAAATAGACCTATAACTTTATGAAATAATCCATGCATTTTCATATATGAAATTAATAACTATGCAAACAGTATAGATAAGTATAACTTATCTGTACTGTATCAGTATAAACAAATCAGATAAGTGTACAGCTTAATGGAATCCCATGTATCAACACATGAAAGCGAAATTAATTAACTGAGGGTTTCAGTAAAGCTATTACATGTAAAAGTGTAGTTTTAATGTAGCTGTACATTTTTTGTTATCACTGTTATAGATGTGTTATATGTATCAATAAATAGCCATACATAGCCCATGCATATATTGCAGTATGTTGGTAAATACTGTATACTATACATGAACATAAGCACTAGGTTCCCATCTATGGAAATTT
>NW_015547762.1:700508-718307 GCF_001515605.1 Sinocyclocheilus anshuiensis | reverse complement strand
TATATATTTGAAAACATAGTAGAATTATGTTTTCAAATATATACACAGAGTATGACATACACACACAGTAGGACATTCTACCACATGTACATATATTATGAAGTGTATTATTGAACAAATTTACATACATTACGATATAAGTAAATTGTCACATATTTTTCAATATAAGAAAAGAGGCAATTCCTTATGTATTATTCATTCATTATTGTAATATACACCATATATTATTCTGTATATTTTCAATTTGAATTCAGTTTAATATTTTGATCTTTAATATATAAGGAAAAATATATTTTCTTTAAGTAAGGGAGGTCACAGAATCAACCCAGCAGCAAGACACCAGTAGTGATTACTGTCTGCTGATTGCGTGTCTCATGCCATTAGTTCAGCGTTTTTTGATATTGGGCATAAATTCTACATTCACATTTTGCTTGTCTGTTGTCAGCCGCTGACACCCTGTTTACATGATTTGTGCTTTTATCACATACACTACAGTGCTGCTTTGATAATAAATCACTCTGTTACCTGGGGGCTCGTGGCACAGTAATTGAAGTCACCCCATGCAATCCCTTGTGATCTGTACTGAGAGAAAAGGATAAAGAGAGGAGACTCTAAATTCCCTAATTCCTGATTTACGCTATGTATTCACTCAGTGTTTTAAACAGAGGAATGTGTCTATATGCTAATGGTAATCCCTCTCCTTCCCCTTCAAACAACAATTGACAATCTAAATATAGCTGTGCAGACTTTAGTGACTTAGTTCACGATTGGTCAGCCTAGTTCGGCATTAACACACTCTAATGAGATTTATGAAGAACATTCAGTGGAGAAATGAGGCCAGAGATCCATCTTATGCATGTGTGACAGATTTCATCCATCCTTAAGGATGAAAATGGATACATCCACTGCATATCCCTTTCTTTCCCCCCATATTCTTTCTTTCTTTCTTTCTTTCTTTCTTTCTTTCTTTCTTTCTTTCTTTCTTTCTTTCTTTCTTTCTTTCTTTCTTTCTTTCTTTCTGCACACTAAAACTGTCTGGATATATTGTGAGTGGTGGTGTGACAAATTACTTTAGCTTCAAATGACCATATAGCTAGTGGAGCAGGGCAGATCTAATACAGCTATACAGCAATATTGAAACATTGTGGTGTCTTTGCGCTGTGGGTGCGTTTGATAGATATTATTTTGGGGAGTGAAAACCAGGGTTGTCAGCTGGTCAGACTGACATGCCTTATTACCTCTGCAAAGTCATTTGGAGTGTGATAATAACCTTGGCTGGATCACTGGCCTCAGGAGGTTGGGGAGGGCTGGCTTGACTTGTTCTTGTTTACACCGGCATCCTATTTAGAATAGTTTTGTACTTGTTTGTGATTATATATTAACAGTTTTTCTATTAGACATAATGACTGTCTATTTGAAATGAAAACCAGTACAAACCTACACTTCCAATAAAAATGGAAATCATGTAAGCACTACCATTTAAAAGTTTGGGGTCAGTAGATATTTTTTTTTATAAGAAATTAATACTTATATTCAGCAAGGATGCGTTGATTTGACCAAAAGTAAAGACTTTTACATTGTTACAGAAGATTTTAATTTCAAATAAATGCTGTTCTTTTAAACCTTCTATTCATCAAAGAAGGCTGGGGAACATGTGACATGATTTTCACAAAAAAATATTAAGCAGCACAACTTTTCTTCAACACTGATAACAACAGGAAATATTTATTGAGCAGCAAATCGGCATATTAGAATGATTTCTGAAGGATCATGCGACAGGACAATTGCTGCTGAAAATTCAGCTTTGCCATCACAAGAATAAATTACATTTTAAAATATATTCAAACTTAAAATTATTCTAAGTACAATAGATTAAAATTGTACTATCTGACCGTATTTTTGATCAAATAAATGCAGCCCGGGAGAACATTTCCTAAAAAAAATATATAATAAATAAAAAAATAATTACTATAGAATACTAACCATCCCATTTTTTAAAAATAGTATTGTATTTGTAACATATGCAAAACAATTTTAAAACAGAATGTGTAGCAACTCATAAAAAGATAAAAATGTCAAGATTACTAACACATATACAAAACCAAATCTCATTACTTGTGCAATAGTATGTGAAAATAAATCACATTTCAGCCCAGAGTGAAATTACATTGGATGTCATAGACCTGAAAGCCAGGAAAATGCTTAAGGCATGGCACTAAATCTGTCACATACTGTAGGCTATGAAGTGCCACCTGTCCCTGAAGTATGCCCTTCAGCTAGCCAAGCTGTCAGTAGCAGTGTTTGACCTCCAGATGCTAA
This sequence comes from Sinocyclocheilus anshuiensis, assembly GCF_001515605.1. Classification (NCBI taxonomy): domain Eukaryota; kingdom Metazoa; phylum Chordata; class Actinopteri; order Cypriniformes; family Cyprinidae; genus Sinocyclocheilus; species Sinocyclocheilus anshuiensis. The sequence goes on along the minus strand of NW_015547762.1, from coordinate 715,988 downwards.
CACACTCCCCTTAATATTTAGCCAATTTAGACAAAATATCATGTATATATTCAAATGCTTTGGTAAAAGCAATCCAACCTCTCGGTTCCCTCATACAGGACGGCCCACCTCCCATATGTTGTTATGTCAGTAGAATTAATTGTGCCTAATTGTAAAGGCATGTCCTTTTGTGGGGAGGATTTGCTGTGGTAAATGTGCCCTGGGGAGTGTGCAAAGGGAAAGTGTTTAGGCATGCAGCCTCTCTATGGCCTCTGATAGCTTGAGCACACACTCTGGAATGTTGACACTCACACACAAGTGCAAATACTGCCATACTATCAGCCACTGAGTCCCATAGTCACACTTCAAAGGCAGCGAAAACACACATGCACAGCGCAGACATACCTTTTCAAATATACACACTCCTAGAAATGCTATTCATTGTAAAAAAGGATTTTTCCCCACTTATATGTCTTTGGATGTTTTGAAATTTAGTTGGATTTTGTTAACACTTTCCCCAATGAATGGGGTAAGAAAACCCAAGTTTGCCCTTAATCGGCTTTGGCACTGGCAAGCATGCTTCTCTTGTTTGTTACAGGTTGGTCTGTTTTCACTTGTGTACTGTAAATGTCACTTTTTTTTTTGTGCATGCGTGCATGTTTGTTTTTGCAAACATCCTTGTCTAGCATGTCTCAGTGTGATCTTGAGGCATCGCTGGGGGAGTTCTCAGCCAGTCAGCTTCATTATACCCACTAATTACACCAAGAGCAGTTTCCAGAGCAGCTGTTCCACTCGTTCCTCCCTATCTCCCTCCAGCCCTCCATCCAGCTCTGTATCCATCCATCCATCACACTTATGCTCTCTTTATCTCTTTCGTTCTCCCATCTGAGTGTACCAAAGTCTCCCCTACAGCTCCTTCCTCCCCTACCTTCATGCGATTGGTGCTTGTGATGAAGAGAATTGAATCAGCAATTATCCCTAAGCAATACCGTGAGTTGCGTCATAAGGCTGTGCTCTATGATACGGGTCTTTTGGATAAACAACTTAACAATAACAGGCCATATATTCTCCGCTAGACACGTGTACGGTTTGTGGTCAGTGTAGTTGGTGGCCATGTATGGTGTAATACTGTATCTAAATCTACAGTACAGCCCAATCAGTGTTGAGAAAACATAGGTATTTTACGAGGTAGTGATTTCATATAAATTTGTATGATGTAATTTGTACAAAATAGTTAAATTATTAAAAAAAAAAAAAAGCATGAAGGTTTACCCTTAACCCCATCCCTAAACCCAAATATCTATGGGGCATCGGCGGATCATATGAAAATGTATGAATAATGTTGTACAAATTCATATAAATTAGCTACCAATTCACAAAACATAAAATAATCAAATTTGAGCATCTGAAATTTCTTTGGACACTGCATTGAACAAGATAGGATGTCATGCTCTGTGGTGCCTTTTTCAACTAATAATTTTGAATAATATGTTTGAGTGGAAATCAATGGAACAAAAAGTGTAGTGTGATGCCCTTTTATGTTTTATGTTTCTTTATCATTATTCAAGCGTGTGTATGCTATAACAATATCCAACAGTGGATATACATGCATTACAAGAGAATTGTGTAATTTTTGTTATTTTTCTGGAACATCGTGAACATTTCCACCACAATGCCATTTCCACCATCTCAAATTATGTATGTGTGTAACGCCAATATGTGGTGGTAATGAGTGATTTATAAAAATAGAATAAAATAACAGATGCCTTGCTAAGACTTATTTAATAGCATTTTATGTACTGTAAAAACATACAAATAATTTATTAAGAATATTGTTCCATAATTTGACAAAACAAGAAATATTTACCTTTTTCGCTTTTTTTTCATGCATCACCTGTCATATTTAATTTCAAACATTTTCTTGACTGACGCTATTGGTAATTTGGTAATTAAAAAATAAAAAAGCTAAGACTTATTTAATAGCATTTTATGTACTGTAAAAACATACAAATAATTTATTAAGAATATTGTTCCATAATTTGACAAAACAAGAAATATTTACCTTTTTCGCTTTTTTTTTCATGCATCACCTGTCATATTTAATTTCAAACATTTTCTTGACTGACGCTCTTGGTAATTTGGTAATTAAAAAATAAAAAAGTAACTCTTCATAAGGTTTTTAGTGGCAAAACTGTTGATTTTGATGGAAATGATGCAAAAAATAAATGTAAATCCGTTTCACATAATACTGTGTGTAATACTGTGTTTCACATAATTGTGTAGAATTGTTTTACTTGATCTTTACAGAATCATTGTTTGTTTTTAAATGTAACACTTTTTTGATGGACTTTCATGGCCTTTTGAAGGTCTGTGCCTAGAAATACAGGTAGAGTAAATAGCCTAAAAAAACACCTGAAAATGAGACTAAAAGGCAAGACCATTTTAATTGATTTATAATTAAATAATTAAAATTTTAGATTATTTTAATTACCTTCAAGTTCAAATCAAAGTTTTTTTTGATAGCATTAATTTACTTGTGTCTGGTTAGTCTGAACTCACTTTTGATAGTGAGGAAAACCGCACATGTGTTACCTTTATATTCCTACAAGGTTGCAAATACACTGCTCTTAAGGTTTGACATTCTTTGACACAATTTGCTGAATGCCTCATAAACTCAACTGGATTAAGCAGGAACTAAAATCTCACTTGTATCTAAACCCCTTTTTTCCCAGATCTGATGGTGATTTGAAGAACTGCAGCAGATTTCCAGTGTACGTATTTACCATCCAGCACTTTGCTGTTCCCCTCTGCTGCTGCTGATCGGCGGATATAATCGCATCAGTGCTCCAAACAAAATGGCTTCCACAGTGAGAAAATGTCAGCACCTGTTTTTAACACTCATCCTTCTCCCTTTGGTAAGCTATGTGCACGCTTTATCTTATATAAACAAGGCAGATCCATTGGATTAATGGGCCTGAATTGCATAAAAGTACCACTGATTTAAACATGACGGAACTGAAAAGCACAATACATTCCTAATTGTAAAATGGAGACTGACCATTCTAGTATATATATATACAGTGGGTACGGAAAGTATTCAGACCCCCTTCACTTGTTGCATCTTTCCCAAAAAGACTCATGGCTGTATTGGATCAAAAGGGTGCTTCTACTAAATACTGAGCAAAGGGTCTGAATACTTAGGACCATGTGATATTTCAGTTTTTCTTTTTGAATAAATCTGCAAAAATGTCAACGATTCTATGTTTTTCTGTCAATATGGGGTGCTGTGTGTACATTAATGAGGAAAAAAAATTAACTTAAATGATTTTAGCAAATGGCTGCAATATAACAAAGAGTGAAAAATTGAAGGGGGTCTGAATACTTTCCGTACCCACTGTATATGGCTTCAGAGAATAAATATTCCAAAGAGGAGAATAAAAGGTTTGAATGAGACCGAGAGTGTGCGGGAGAAGGAGGAAGAGAGAGAAAGAGCGTGAGAGAAATTTATAGCGGGTGGGGTCTGAGGGAGAAAAAAGACCCTCGCACATCCTTTTTCATCCTCTTTCTCTTGTTATTGCTTTCTGTAAATAATCCACATACAATAGGTCAAATGTAAAGGCATTTATTGTTTCCTGGATGACTGCTCGTTTCATACACATGGTATCCTCTCATAACTGAAGGGAGAAGTGCCTTCTTTGTTTACATGAAGAACCATTCTCTCTTTGGTCTACTGTCCGTGCCTCCAGCTGAGGAGAAACAAACGTCCAAGGGCAATTTACGTCACCATACACACTGGCACTTAGATGGTTCCTGGCTTCCAAAGATCATTGGCACCAGACAGGCCAAATGTAAACTGTCCAAGAGCCAAAACAGTTATGGTACAGTGAGTAGTTCAAGCAACAAAGGCCATGCTGTTTTATTTCACTTTTAGTTAACACTAAAAGCTGGCAGTGGCATTGCATTGGAACGTTTACAGGAGGTTATGCTTCTGCTCTGTCTCAGTTAGCAGATTTAATTATGACCATTACAGGATGAACAATGTTACTTCTGCTGACAAAAATATTTGCAAGTGTCTGTTTAGTAGTGTTGAATGAAAGTCAATGACAGGTTCAAAAACATGTATGAACTAAAGACAAAACAAACTTTCATTATTATTAACAAATGAGTAAAGGCCAAAAAAAATGCTATAAAACAACAATTGAGGTAGGTAGAGTGTAGTACTATAAATTAATTGAAATGACTAAACTTATAGGCTATTATGCACAATAGGGATACAGTTCCAAGTCATGATTTTATCTAGATTTTGGCCTAGATTTTCCTATCTGTATTCTCTCATATTGATCTGATCACCACACATAAGCAACAATTTTTGAAATAAATCTAATCAGCAATAAATGTAAAAACGCTCAAACTAATTATATACTATGAGCTTGTTTATACTATGACTATGAACTAATAATATACACATTTTTCCCATTACATATAATGTTGCAAAATTCTAAATCACAGATTTAGAAATTTTAGGTTTGATTTTGATTCCCTTTACGCTAATGCTCATGGTAATATAAGATTAAAAGAAAGAGTTTCCCTACAGACATCAACTAATCCCACAGTTCACTTAGGTTTTTTCCTTCCAGTTCCAGTTAATCTGGGGATTACTGATGTGATACACTGTATGGGATTATTGTTACAAGAGAAAAACAAAGGAAACTTGGAATGAGTATTTCCTCTACTTTTCTATTTTGATTTGTTTCCAGCATGAAATGACGTGGTGTTTCATTAAAACTGAAGTATTTTTAAACTTTACAAAGCTTCTTGCCAGTTTATCACATCGTAATATGCAGAAACAACTTTAAATATGACTATAAACTGTAAATAAGACAACTATAATTTGTTTGCCATTTACCTGAGTGTAAATGCCATGTGATATTCCCATACCCACACTGAAGACAGCAGACAGAGAAAAATAAGTAAATGTCACGCTTTTCAAAAAAATAGTCACTGACAAAACATAGACTGGTATAAATAAATTTCAATTCCTTTTGTAGTGGCGTAGAAAGATAAAGGGGACAAAAAAGTAAATGTAAAATGTAGTTTGACAGCAAAAGAAGCAGGAGGGGAAAAAAGAAAGAAAGAAACTTACTGGGAATGAGCTAGTTTTATGGATTTGCTTGTTTGTATGAATGTTTGTGTTGCTGTCATGATGTAGGAGTGAATTGCATAGTCTCTTTATGATGGAAATCAGCTTTGTGATGCAGCCAGGGTGAGGGGTGAGAGCTTACACAGCCCTCATGAATATTAATACAGGTGCTCATGTTTATTAAATGTTGCTCATGTTTTCAAGGCAATGCACAAGGAGCATGGTGCTCTGAGACCAGTTATCGCAGTAACCACAATCTCAGGGGTCTCAAATCAGCAGTATTAAGGAGGGTTTCAAAAGTGATTAGTTTATTATTATCTCATAATGTGATTTCATATTCTGTTAAACCCATTGTGCATTGTAGTTCTGTTGATGAAGGACTTTTCTTTTAACATGGGAATCTGTTCAGGTTTAAAGGCATAGTTCACCAAAAATGAAAATTTGCTGAAAATGTACTCACCATCCGGCCATCTAAGATGAATTTGTTTCTTTATCATTACATCACTTGCCCACCAATGGATCCTCTGCAGTGAATGGGTGCCATCAGAATGAGTCCAAACTGCTGATAAAAACATCACAATAATCCAAAAGTAATCCTCAGGACCCTAGTCCATCAATTAACATCTTAAAGAAACAAATCCAAGGTGTTCTAACTTTAAAGTCCATAATTCATTATAACTGCTGTCAATCGATAAAAATTTTTTTTACCAATTAACCACACATTTTTTCCTGAAATTAATCACGATGAATCCCACCTAACATTAAAGTTTTTAAATATACTTTTATATTGCAATAATTTCTCATTCAACTTTTAATGTAAGTGAACTTATGACAATCTTCACATAAACCCATTATAATAAATCCCATATTTACCTGTGCCCTTCAGCAAGTAGGAAATATACAGAAATTGTTAACAAACAATTAGTTTGTAGTTATCAAACACTATATTCTAAATTAAATATAGTTATACGCTTCAAAAGTTACTGATTTCCTCTTTTTCTTTTGTTCTTTGAATAACAGACATCACAGCAGCTGGGTTATTAGGTTATTTGGCTGCTATTACTTTAAGAGCTGCCGCTGCTGAAAGTGAAGCAGATCTGACACACATGCTCGCAGTTTCATTCGCGCTTTAATATTAAATGATACGGGCTACAGCGCGCACCACCATATTTGTGCATGCAGTTTAAGAGCACGCACTACGAGCACAGTATAACGGCTGTCAGGACAGGAAAATTCGCTTTTACTAGCATGTCTCATCTGACTGCAGTTCACTGTTGTTCTACTGAAGCTCCCTCGTCACCTCGAGCTCGTTTGACTAGCGTCTGGTGCTGAGATGAAGTGGAGTGCGCATCTGAAAAGTCTTCCATTTGATGTGGTCGTAAAGATGTTCTGCATGCAATTCTAATCAATAAAAAAGAGACAGAAGCAGCATTTGTGAGTGGGGTGGCCAACCCTAGCTCCGCCCCTGCGTTAAATATTTTTAGCGCGGTTAAACTGGAAAAATTAATCGCCTGTGTTAACGCGCTAATTTTGACAGCACTAATTATAACCCTTGCCCTAGTGAAAAAGTCCATCACCTGTTGTCCTCTCATATTCAAATTCACCATCAAAAATTTCTTAGAACTGTTTTCGCTTGTACACAGTGATTGCTCTATGCATATATCTCTCCTGATTCAGACAAGATGAATTTTCACTGGAGGAAATGTTATTAAATGTTATTATAGATTATGGTAATTGGCCAGAAACAATTGTTTAAAGATGAATGCCTTAATTATAGATTTGCACAAGGGATTAATTGATGGACTTGAGTCCATATTGATTAGTTTTCTCTCACATTTTGCTTTGGCCTTCAATGTTATCTCAAAGTTTTCAAACAATATTTCTAATACAAACATGTCACAATATGGTTTATTAAACCCCTTAACTACAACTGTAAACACAACTGTAACCTAGTTGACAGCAACAAACAAGTCTTTGCTCATATCCATTAATAAAGACTGGATACATGTGAGCGTCAAGATGTACTCTAACAGACAATAACAGTATATTGACAGAACTGATTTGTTTCTATTGCAACTGTTCAACTGGATGGAGAACACCACCTTGTGTGTGAAGAAACGTATGTGCTGTGGAACATTTGTCCATTTTGTTTTGCTACAAAGATATAAGATGAATGGTCTGGTAGTGCATGAAGCAGGAAGGAGTGATTGTTTAAAGCGTACACTGAGTGGGAGAGATAAGAAGGAGCAGACATTTGGATTGGCTCAGAATGTCATTCGACCCTGGGCTGAAGATATTTAATGTCTTGTGTGCTGTGTGTGGGTGTGTGTAATATTGTCTCTATTTGAAAACTGTTTAACATTAAGATAAGCAATATTCAAGACCTACTTGGAATGAGCAGCAATTTATATGAATATTATTTTTTTCTCCTAACACTAAATTAAAGAATGGTTTTCAGAAAGCACCACAGCAGCAATGGAAGATTACCAATTATATTTACAGATAAACAAAGCTTTGTTTATTTTCTCTCTTAGCCCTTCTAAAAGATCTAGAACTTAAACTGTGTTTATAATTATGAATGCCGTCTCATAAATCATATTAGATGTTGAGTGAAATTATGTTTATTGTCTGTAATTTTGAAGTGGGTTTAAACATGTATAGTAATTTGGAATGCAATAATTGCATTTAATTTATTATTAGTTCCTTGAAAGTCTCACTTTGGCTACTGTCAGGCTGCTGTCATGGTTTATTTAGTAACCTTGTACTCTGTCAGTTTGGATGTATCATCACAGCCTACAAGAACTCTTGACGGATAAAGTGTTGCTTTCTAGAAGTTTAGACATTAATCTAATATGATCCAGGGGCCCTTAAGGGGTGCTTTGTAAAAAATACAGAAGAAAAAGGGGGAAAAAAAGACCTTCTGAAATTAAGATTATTGCTCTTTCATAATTTCACACATATAAAATAATTTGCAATGTATCACTTTAATTTCTGACCAGTGTTTAAAAGGGCTGTCAGTCCTATATTTAAGTGCTAAACACTGTTAAGTTCACACACAGTTCGGTTATTTAAAGAAAAATATTTCACACAAAAATTTAATTTTGATAAACTTTTACTCACCCTCAGGCCATCCAATATGTAGACAAGTTTGATTCTTCATCGGAAGAGATTTGGAAAAATTTAGCATTACAAAACTAGCTCATCAAAGGATCCTCTGCAGTGAATGGGTGCCATCACAATGAGAGTTCAAACAACAAGGATTGAAACGCCTAAATAAATGGATTTGTTTTTTACAAATACACAGCTTTCCTCTTCACAAGATGATGGACTGGAGTTGTGTGGATTACTTGAGGATTATTATGGCATTTTTATCAGTTGTTTGGACTCTCATTCTGTCAGCTCCAATTCACTGTAGAGCATTCATTGATGAGCAAAATCATTTCTGATAAAGAAACAGACTCGTGGCCTGATGATGAGAACATTTTAAGCACATCTTTATTTCGTGTGAACTATTTCTTTAAAAAAGTGACAACCTCATTCTAAGCAAACGCATACTCGTCAATTTTCTGGCAATCCATACTTGAAAACTACAGCTTGCTAGAAACTGCATACTCTATGAGTAGATTCTTCTTTTGAAAAAGTACTTACTTTGTGACTTTTACAAAGTACTGTATGCTCAACGTATACAGCTGTTGTATCTAAATCAAACATTTCACTCTATTAAATACTGTATCTTTCAGATCTACTGCATGCACCCAGACTGTGTCATTCAGTTAGAGAAAGAGAAGTGCATGGAAAGGATGACAATGGATGACCCTAGCAGTGAACCTGAATTGGGTAAGAACTTCATTTATGTGCACTCTGTGTTTGTATTTTTAGAGGCAAAATTGGAAAAATTAAAAAAAAATGTAATAACAATAGTTATAACAATAATACTACATTTAAATACATTTTCTAATAAAACAATCCTCAGCATGATCAATCAAATGTGTGAGTCTGTGTGTGTTTTGGTGATGTGTTTATGTGGTGGTGGTACTTATTATGTGTCAGACTGCAAGTACATTATGCATATTTGCTAATTCAATCCACACAGTTTTTGAGTTGTAATTTTAGATCCCCACATACAGTAAATGCTGCATGTTACCATTTTGTTATGCAGTGCAAAACTATTAGTGTTTAACTGTGAAGTGAAGCAATAGATTTACCAGAGACTAAATATTTTAGTCATCTAAATATGGCATGCTTGCAGATGTTTATAATAAGAAACATTTAAAATAAGTTTAAAAATTAGTTTCTATTTAGATTATGGATTTTAGAAGTGATCTGAAATAAATGCTTGATGATATTAAGCTTAAAGCTGTCAAGACTAAGCTGGAGAATGTAAGACCTTGTGATGGTTCACAGGAAGTGGAGGGAAGATCATAAGCTCAGAGCTTTTCCAGAACCGACTCTGACACCCCTCTAGTGCTGTCTGCATGTGGCATTGATCATAATGCTTTGGACAGTCACAATCACAGTCAGTAATGAAATGCTGACATTTTGATTTGACAAGAAGCTGTCCTTAGGGAATGGATTCATGCGTTAACATGAAACTAGAGCTGCCCACAGTTTTAGGCTATAAACTGAAACTTAGGGAGGGGACCAGCTAACAAAAATAGGTTCCAAGAACATTTTGCAAATGTTTTGAGAACATTATTAAAAAGCAGTTAACTTGAACAAATGTTTAAGTTAGCTCTGAGAACGTTACCTGTTAGCTGGGGGAATACATGTACATTCAATGTTTACTCACCGTCATGTTGTTCCAAACCCATAAGACCTTTGTTCATCTTCGGAACACAAATTCAGATATTTTCAATGAAACCTGAGGGCTTTATGAATCTGCATAGACGGCAACGCAACTGACACATTCAAGGCCCAGAAAGGTAGTAAGGACATTGTTAAAATAGTCCATGTGACATCAGTGGTTCAACCGTAATGTTATGAAGCTATGAGAATACTTTTTGTGCACAAAGAAAACAAAAATAAAAACTGTATTCAACAATTTCTTCTCTTCCGTGTCAGTCTTCACCATACTGATGTCACATGGACTATTTTAACGATGTCCTTGCTACGTTTCTGTGCTTTGATCGTGGGAATATCATTGCTGTCTATGGAGGGTCAGAAAGCTCTCGGATTTCATCAAAAATATCTTCATTTGTATTTGAAGATGAACAAAGGTTTTACAGGTTTGGAACAACATGAGGGTGAGTAATTAATGAGAGAATTTTCATTTTTGGGTCAACTATTCCTTTAAAGCAAATAAATGCAGAAAGCACATAACACACAGGATTACTGGAAGCTTGCTGTGGTTTGTGTGGGCTACAGTAGCCGGTTTACATCACTTCATCTTTATCTCATTATTTTGCCAAATTTACTAATTTACTTTACCTATTTTTAGCTGCTGAAAATAAGCGCTGATTGGATCATTGGCTCTTTGAATAATTTATGTATTTCATAAGTAGTCATAATTCATAAGTTAGGTCTTGTAATGCTCTCAGAAAGTCTCCTACAATATGGAAAGCAGTGATGTGCAGTATTTCAGGAAGATTCTGGAGAACAAAGACAAACAGCCCTGTCTTTTATCTAATCACGCATCTGTGTCCAATTTGCACAAGTAATTAAAGCTGTTCTCAGGAGAGAAATCATAATCTGTCATTTTGTGTGAGCGTTTCACTGTATCCCTGGAAGAAAAATGTCCTCCTTGCGACCCCAAAGAATTGAACTATGCTCGTTTGTGTTCACATAATAATTCTTTATATGCATTTCTTAATCTATAAATACAGTATATTTGCTTGTAGAATAATCTCCCAGCAGTATTTTACATTAAAACACTGCCTTGGGTCTGTGCTATAACAGAGCTTATGGCCAACTAAACAGGCAAGGCTTTGGAATATGTAGTGGTATTATTTTTGGGCCATTTTCCATCAATTTCCTTTTATATAGGCTGCATCCAGTTTCTGGAGCTTTCTCAAGCACAAGCTCCTCCTTTGGGTCTGTGTTTGGCACTGCTGCAGAGAAAATGAGATTGATATAAATACCTAACATGACAGACAATAAAGAGTGTTTGACAGCTGTCGGTTTTAATAGCTACTCGGTGCCAGCTCTTGAGTGATACATGTCAGTTTGCTTTATGCAGGAGTCTTTATTGAGACAGTACTGCCAGAGGCCCATCAATTATTCATCTCAAATAAATGTTTTGTTAAAAAAACAAAAACAAAAATACATTAAAAGTTGCTAAAGAGAAAATGTGCACCCCCAGTTATTATTTTAATGGCTTTGGAATGTAAGCATGACCTAATTAATATGGTAATAGGCACATGTTATTATAAATCTGGCTTAATATGCAACATCCAGTTTTGCACAATATGTAACAGGGGTTCCTGCTCCATCTTTGTATCCCATCATGGAAATTACTAAATTTCAAAAAAGTAAAGGACACTTTTATAATGAATATAGCTCTTTCTAGTTATGTCAAGCTCTACATTTTAAAATTTATTTAAATTTTTTTTTTTTTACTTTAAATGTTATTTTATCAGATAGAAATTGCTATTTGTGGGAATAATGAAAAAAAACTAATCACAAATCACAAAAGTCACATTGAAGAATGTTCATTTAAAACTTCTGAAATGACATTAATAAAGATAATAAAGATAAACATTATTTTATTTATTTATATATATATATATTAAATCTTAAAAAATTGCATGTTATTATTAATATAATTTATCCTACAAAGGGTCCTATGCTTAAAACATGTTTATCATTCCTGTTTTAAATGAAAAGATGCTTAAGATTTGGAATGGAAAATTCCATCTTAAACATTCTAGAATGTTGTATGAAACTACAAAGATATGTTGGACATAAACCAAAATGAAATAAACCAACAAAACAATTAATTCTGATTGTTGAAAGTATTGCTATGTGTCTTTGTTGCAGATTGTTATAATTCAAGAGACAAGATGTTAAAACACAAACAGTCAATGAAGACGAAGAAGAGAATGATGTGTGCTCCCGGTGCCTATTTATACTATAGTTGCACCGGAAGTGATGTCATGGCTGTCGCCGGCCAACGTGTTGGTGTTTTTTCAATGTATGCTTCAGACACGGGTCACGACGAGGCGTTCCCCATAGCGACCCCTAGAGGACGCAGTTCGAAGTTCCCATGAAAGGGAACTAACTATAAAGGGACTAGATAAAATATATTGTTAGTTCTTCTGTTTTAATGAAGTCTTTGCAAGAATGTCTGGGTAATATTTTGAAAGCCCTGTGAAAACATTCTAACATTTGCTAGGGCTGAGAGCAGAGGGAAAACACAGCTGGCAGATGCTGTTCTGCTCATGCAAATCAAGATCAGCAGGCTTTTTTCCCAGTACACACACACACACAAACACACACACACACACAGACACACTTGCTCTCTTTACTATTTCTCTTTGAATCCTTAATCCTTGATGGAGATGATAAGATGCTTTAGCATCACATGGTTAGTTCACTGTGAAAGTCTCTTTTCCCTCTGAATATATCACTAGAGGGATTTATTGAAGAGCAATGCCAAAATAAAAATAGATAAAGGGATAAATAAATAAGCTAAGATGTTCTGCATGCTCATATACACATATACAGACACAATAAAAAACATATCACAAAGCTATGCTGACAGCATGTGATTATGTGTAGAGAAAACAGAGAAAGAGAGAGAGAATAACAAAGATCGACATGGTTTAAATTTCTAATTATCTTAACATTCAATTTGGGGGAAAAAACATTCGATTGATATTTAATGACTGAGTTGCATTTTCTTTTTATATTCTAAAATGCTGTGGCATTGTTTTGATTGAATTCTTGCAATCTATTGCCTTATTGAAGCAGATGGAAGCCTATTTTTGTCGCTTGTCATTTGCGCTGATTTTCACTGAATCATAAGAATGGCTGTCAAGTAGCACACCTAAATATATCTTAAACTAGGCTGTTCTATTCTCAGGTGCCGTAAATACCCCAATACAAACTGGTTCAGAGGCAGAGTTACCACAAAACTTTAATCTTGAGATCTTATAAGCACAGAAGTTCGACATTTTAAATTAAAATAGTTTTAATTACAATAGTATATAAGTGTTACCCCATACACAACTGTAATATATACAGTATGCACAGATATTAAATTTCCATATATATTTAGTATATTGTCATATAAAAACACATATGCAATCTATTAAAAATTGGAGCAATTTCATACATTAACATATGACATATATGTGACCCTGGACCACAAAACCAGTCTTAAGTCGCTGGGGTATATTTGTAGCCATAGCCAAAAAAACATTGTATGGGTCAAAATGATTGATTTTTCTTTTATGCCAAAAATCATTAGGACATTAAGTAAATATCATGTTCCATGAAGATATTTTGTAAATTTCCTACTGTAAATATATTAAAACTTCATTTTTGATTAGTAATATGCATTGCTAAGAACTTCATTTGGACAACTTTAAAGGTGATTTTCTCAATATTTTGATTTTTTGCACCCTCAGATTCCAGATGTTCAAATAGTTGTATCTCTGCCAAATATTGTCCTATTCTAACAAACCATACATAAATGGAAAGCTTAGTTATTCAGCTTTCAGATGATGTATAAATCTCAATTTAGAAAAATTGACCCTTTATGGTCCAGGGTCACATATGATTGCTACATGTAATACATAAAATGTACATACTTGTTGGTTAGGCGGAGATTTAAATCTATTATATTCCATGTCTTCCCGTGTTATCCTCTAGTCTGCCGATGGATGTGGGACAACCTCACCTGCTGGCAGCCAGCAAAAATTGGTCAAGTGGTCTGGATGCCTTGTCCTGAGCTATTTGATGTCATGAGTGAGGAGAATGATGGTGCGTACATGAACAATACCTCAAATTGTGAGGCTTATTGAGAAGATATGATATTAAGTAGGTTTTTGCCTGGGAATCAGTCCTTATCTATAGACCAGAATAATATAAAGAATTAGATTGTAAATTTATTTTAGTATTATTTATTAGGCAATTTAGATAATTTTTATATGATCAGTTTTAGTCATTTTGTTAAATGCTTTTGTCTATTAGCTCCATTTCTTTTATTTCAGTTTTAGTTTTTGTCATTTTTTTAAAAAGTCTATATATATTTCACAAAATAATTTGATTCATTATTATTTGGCTCCTCATTCTTTCTTTCTTTCTTCTTCATGAAATGTATCGGATTTTGGCACCTTTTGTAGAGTTCGGAAAGGTCAGCCGTAACTGCACCGAGGATGGCTGGTCAGAGATGCTCCCTCACTACGTAGATGTTTGCCCTTTTAATGAAAATGGAACAAGTCCAGTAAGTGTCCTTCACTTTTCCTGCTTTCTGTTCCTTCTGTATCTCCTTAGAAGATTCCTAATCCCTTTCAGCCTTCAAAATTTCTAAAGAAATGTATTTATTGTATTGACATCAATTAGCATTTCTTCTCCTTGTTTGCAGGACATGTACTACGTGTCAGTAAAGGCTCTGTATACTGTGGGCTACAGCACCTCACTGGTGTCTCTCACCACTGCCATGGCCATTCTCTGCAGGTTCAGGTGAGAGGTCAACCCAGGTCAAGAAAGAGGTCACGAGCGTTCATTCTATTTTTAAGCTTCAGTGGAAACTAAATAATATATATGGACACATTTGTCTTAGTGAAGTGTTTAGAAAATGCCTGCACATAGGTATTAAAGAGCTTTCACTAATAGGCATTTTTATACACAATTGTAAATTATATGTGACCCTGGACCACAAAACCAGTCATAACGGTCAATTTTTTGAAATTGAGATCTATTAATCATCTGAAAGCTGAATAAATAAGCTTTCTATTGATTTATGGTTTATTAGGATAGGAAAATTGCCTTTAAAGTTGTCCAAATGAAGTCCTTAGCCATGCATACAGGTGCATCTCAACAAATTAGAATATGGTGACATGCCAATCAGCTAATCAACTCAAAACACCTGCAAAGGTTTCCTGAGCCTTCAAAATGGTCTCTCAGTTTGGTTCACTAGGCTACACAATCATGGGGAAGACTGCTGATCTGACAGTTGTCCAGAAGACAATCATTGACACCCTTCACAAGGAGGGTAAGCCACAAACATTCATTGCCAAAGAAGCTGGCTGTTCACAGAGTGCTGTATCCAAGCATGTTAACAGAAAGTTGAGTGGAAGGAAAAAGTGTGGAAGAAAAAGATGCACAACCAACCGAGAGAACCGCAGCCTTATGAGGATTGTCAAGCAAAATCGATTCAAGAATTTGAGTGAACTTCACAAGGAATGGACTGAGGCTGG
>NW_015547762.1:680768-700165 GCF_001515605.1 Sinocyclocheilus anshuiensis | reverse complement strand
GCTCACCACTGCCATGGCCATTCTCTGCAGGTTCAGGTGAGAGGTCAACCCAGGTCAAGAAAGAGGTCACGAGCGTTCATTCTATTTTTAAGCTTCAGTGGAAACTAAATAATATATATGGACACATTTGTCTTAGTGAAGTGTTTAGAAAATGCCTGCACATAGGTATTAAAGAGCTTTCACTAATAGGCATTTTTATACACAATTGTAAATTATATGTGACCCTGGACCACAAAACCAGTCATAACGGTCAATTTTTTGAAATTGAGATCTATTAATCATCTGAAAGCTGAATAAATAAGCTTTCTATTGATTTATGGTTTATTAGGATAGGAAAATTGCCTTTAAAGTTGTCCAAATGAAGTCCTTAGCCATGCCCACAAACTGATCACCTCCATGCCACGCCAAATTGAGGCAGTAATTAAAGCAAAAGAAGCCCCTACCGAGTATTGAGTACATGTACAGTTAATGAACATACTTTCCAGAAGGCTAACTATTCACTAAAAATGTTTTTTTATTGGTCTTATGAAGTATTCTAATTTGTTGAGATAGTGAATTGGTGGGTTTTTGTTAAATGTGAGCCCAAATCATCACAATTAAAAGAACCAAAGACTTAAACTACTTCAGTCTGTGTGCATTGAATTTATTTAATACACGAGTTTCTCAATTTGAGTTGAATTAGTGAAATAAATGAACTTTTCCATGACATTCTAATTTATTGAGATGCACCTGTATTACTAATGATAATACATTTTCGATATATTTACAGTAGGAAATTTACAAAATATCTTCATGGAACATGATCTTTACTTAATATCCTAATGATTTTTGGCATAAAAGAAAAATCGATCATTTTGACCCATACAGTGTATTTTTGGCTATTGCTACAAATAAACCTGTGCTACTTATGACTGGTTTTGTGGTCCAGGGTCACATATTTGGAGCATAATTATTTAAGTTAAGCCCCTGAAATGAGTAAAATTGAATTAGTATGTAGATTGTTGGACATTTCAAATTGTATATTGTAATATAATACTGAACTAATACACCAAGATGTACAAAAAAAGATGCGTTTTTTTTTTTCCAAGGATATATCAAATTGTTTAATCGTGATAGTAAAGACATTTATATTGTTACTAAAGATCTATATTATAAAAAATGCTGTTCTTGTCACAATTCACTCGGGGAGCAAACGAGGAACGAGGAAACGAGGAGTTCTTGAACAACACGGTCTTTAATAATCCACAGGAAAACCGAGAACAAGGAGGACATTCAACAAGTAGACCTGACCAACACTAACTGAATGGACTAGGGCTTTTAAACTCAGGATAATTGGGGAGGAACGAGACACACCTGGAAACAGGTGAATGGGATGACTAATCAAACTAATTAACAAAACCAGGACAGGAACATGACCAAATAAGGGAACAGAAACAGGGGCAAAACAAGACACAGACAGTCCATGATCCTGACATTACGCCCCCTCCCGGAAGGTGTGTCCTCGCACCGTAGCAACAACAGAGGGAGGCGTGGGTGGGAACTTGGGAGGAGGTTCCGGAGGAGGACGGATATCCAGGAGGAGGCTGGCAGACAGAGACCAGGGGGGGCGATGAAGGAGGGAGGAGCCAGGGAGGACACAGGAGGGACCCAGAGCAAGAGGAGCACAGCAGGACCCAGGCCACAGGTGGTGGAGGAGAGGCGGGCATTTTCGAGGAGCGGCCACAGGAGGGCGCTTTCTAGGAGCAGGCACTGGAGGGAGCTTTTGGAAGGCGCTTTCTAGGAGCGGGCACTGGAGGATTGAAAAAGGGCTGGACGGGACCAGCGGAGACGACGGAGAGAGGAGAGGGGGCAGTTCGATCGCCAGATCAGATTCCCAGTCTATTAGATCCCCCTCCTCGTTTTGGCCCTTTTGCAGCGCCATACTCAGCTCACCCTCAGCCGCAGTGCAGGGGGCGGAGCTCATCTCCGTGCTCACACCGTCCGTGGCTTTCTCCCTCGTGGCAGGTGTTGTTGCCGGCTCACACACCTTGACTGACGTCACGGCCTCTGGCTCAGTGGCGATCCTCAGCTCTGTCGCTCTCTCTAGCGATGGCTTGTCGGTCGCGGCGGACTCTGGAACACGCTGAGCGCGTCGTCCGGATAGGTGGTGAGATGGGCCACAGCCAGAAACATTCTGGTATGACCCTCGAGCGAATTTTCCCCCTGCTCCAGCAGGAAGAGGATGAATTCGGGGCGAAGGAGGGGATCCATAGGGGCACACAACGGAATCAAAAACACTGAGAGAAAAAACACGGAAAACAAACAGAGGGGAAAACACCGAGGTAACTGTTTTGGTCGGGTCTTCTGTCACAATTCACTCGGGGAGCAAACGAGGAAACGAGGAGTTCTTGAACAACACAGTTGCATTGCACCAGGAATTTCATTCATATGAACTTGTTTGTGTCCTTCATCCTGAGGGCCATCTCAGTCTTCATTAAAGACGGCATTTTATATGCAGAGGAGGACAGCAACCATTGCTTTATACACACTGTGAGTCTCAGTCTCTCTCTCTTCACATTGCACACAAATACCCAGGCAGTCATGGTGATGGGCCCATTAACATCCCGGGTTGCCCATGTCATTTCTTTGAGGAAGGAATTAGTCTCAGAATCACACGTTTGTGTTGCTGTTATGTGCTTTAATTTGCTTCGGATAATGAGGTCTCTGTAGTCACCTCACAGTTGCTTTTTTCTTGGCCAGCTAGCTGAATGTGCTTTGAATGGTTCCCTGTGCAACAGTGTGACTCTTCTGTTTTTAAAGGGATAGTTGACTCAAAAATAAACATTATGTTATCATTTACTCACCCTCATGTCATTCCAAACCTGGATGACACTTAACTAATTTTCCAGTGAGATTATGTAAATGTAAATGATGCTTTAGTTAATCAAATTCAAAGAATGTAGCATTCACTCTATGTTCTTATGCTCTTTTTGCAGGTGGAGTGTAAAGCTGTGATGGTATTTTTTCATTATTGTGTTTTGTCAAACTACTTCTGGCTGTTTATCGAGGGCTTGTATCTTTTTACGCTGCTTGTTGAGACATTCTTTCCTGAGAAAAGATACTTCTACTGGTACACCATTATTGGATGGGGTAAGACCAGGGTTAATGTAGCTTATATAGTTATTATTTCTAAAACCATAAAAAGGTTGCTTAAAAATAAACATTAACTGAAAAAATGTAAAATATACACAAAAACTATAAGTATATTTATGTATAAAATCACATTTGTGTAAATATAAAATATGTATGTATAAAATAAATAATACATTATAATTGTATTTTATTTTATTATTTTCAAATCAAAATATGACCTTCTGTTATGAAACAGGACATCGATGTCATGTCCACTGTAGAGGACACCAGGACTTAAAGCATATTTATAACACATATTGGGAGACACAACAAATGAACAGAGAAAAACAATTATATATCAATATTCATATGAAATATGAGATATTATTATTAAAATCTTGCTTCTTTCTTTCTTTCTTTCTTTCTTTGTTTCTTTCTTTCTTTTTAAAAAACATTTTCAGTAACTGTTTTGGATAAAAGCATGTTAATTTTAATATAAATGTTTTTTTTGTTTGTTTTTTTTATTTTTTTATTTTTTTATTTTTTTGCGTTTGATAAAATATGCTTTCATTATTATAAATTCTACCTAGAAAACATCCAAACTGCATTCTATTTGCATAAAGCAAAAATTATTATTAAAATCTTGCCCATTATTACTCCCATTATTGCACTTATTTGTTCATTCTATGTTGCCCCAAAAACACATTAATATGCAAATTAGATACAGTTTATAGATACATTGTATATAATGGGACAACTGGTTTATGGCCATTTTACACACATTTTGCATAAAGAAAAATGGTCTTTAAAAATGTCTTTCATAACATAGTTGAGAATCATCTTTACATAATGTTTGGTATTAAAAATGAAAATTGATTTGTGATTGAAACAAAAATCCCACTGTTTTTGCCTTTTCATGTCTATTCATGTATTTTTATTTTTTTTAAATCAGGACTTTTTAAAGTCCTGATGTTCTCTACAGAGAGCATAGCATAACATATGAATAAAATATAATTTCTCAAAAATGTTATTTTTCACATTTTTTCTTATGCTCTAAAGTAAACCATGCAATGACATGACAAAATACTAAATTCACAAAACTTTTTTTTCCTGGTAGTCAGGAGGATGTATATTAGAAAATATATATAAAGCAAAATATGTGTTTGTAAAAATTCATCAAATAAGTGTTTGTTATATCATGTGAAAATCTGAAATTACTCATATTTATTTAGATTGTCCATGTTTTTCCAGGTACTCCAACAATCTGTGTAGCTGTCTGGGCAGTCTTAAGAGCTCATTTTGATAACATTGGGTAAGATAAAGGATTTTTTTTTTAATAATATCTATAACTAATATGTTATGTAATGAAAAAAAAGCTGAAAATAAAATGAAAAACCAATCAAATTGGATAAATGTCTGACATTGCCTGCAGTTGCTGGGATATTAATGACAATGCTGCCATCTGGTGGGTGATCAAGGGTCCTGTTATTGCCTCTATCATGGTAAGGATAGTACATATTCCATCGCAAAAGACGTTTGACTGTAAACTACTGTATTATTGTATTGAATAATTCAGCAGGGCAGAAATAATTATACACCATATATCTTGTCTCTTTTGCTCTCAGATCAACTTTATTCTCTTTATTGGCATCATTATAATCCTGGTGCAGAAGTTGCAGTCTCCAGATATTGGAGGGAATGAGTCCAGCATTTATCTGTTAGTCATATACATATATATATACATATATATATATATATATATATATATATGTATATGTATACATATACACATACATGTACCACAATATTTTTTATATTTTCCCATTTCTAAGATGAATATCATCACAATCAGATGTGGAGTCTTTTTATGACTTGATTGGTGTGTTGTGTGTTTGACAGGCGTCTGGCTCGCTCCACTCTTCTCCTCATTCCTCTATTTGGAATTCACTATACCGTGTTTGCTTTCACACCAGAAGATGTCAGCAAAAGAGAAAGACTCGTGTTTGAACTTGGTCTTGGTTCTTTTCAGGTAGAAGCCCCCTTTTGTCTTTTCATATTTGTACAAAGAGACAACATGATTTCATTTTATTTATTTATTTATTTAGATTTCATGTGTATTTTGTGCACTGTAATTTATAGTCTATAGTTATTATTTTGTGTGTACTGTATTATTTTGATGTCATTATTTTCTTCTCAGGGGTTTGTAGTAGCTGTCCTTTACTGCTTTCTTAATGGAGAGGTAAGTCCTTTAAGTGCTTGAAAAGAAAAATAAAGTGTGCAATTTGGTTTAACAAAACCCAGTTACCACAGTTCGAATGGACTCCTATGGGAAAAATCAAGATACATTTATATTTTCTTTCTTTCTTTTTCACAAACATTTTCAGTAACTGTTTTGGATAAAAGCATGTTAATTTTAATATAAATTTATTTTTTTATTTTTTTATTTTTTTGCGTTTGATAAAATATGCTTTCATTATTATAAATTCTACCTAGAAAACATCCAAATTGCATTCTATTTGCATAAAGCAGTGTCTCTGGAGGCCCTTTCTCATTGCAGTGCTCATTACATGGCCTTACATGTAAATGATTAACCAGCTGGATTTAAAATTCAAGCTTGTCCATGAGCAGCATGGAAAGAGATCTGCAGATCTCCTCCTGTAGGATCCAATCAGCTTAATAACCCACTGAAGTTTCTCCCCAAAGGTGCAGTCAGAAATCAAACGAAAATGGCGCAGCTGGACGGTGAACCGGTACTTCGCTGTGGATATGAAGCACAGGCATCCGTCTCTGGCCAGCAGTGGTGTGAATGGGGGCACACAGCTTTCCATCCTCAGCAAGAGCAGCTCACAGATCCGCATGTCCAGCCTGCAGGCTGAAACACCGGCCACATGAGCGCTCAGAGGACCAAACTCCTTAGAACTAGAGCTACAAAATAACCTACGTCAACATCCAAGTCCTGTTTCATCTTTTGAGTCTGTATAGTGTCGGTTGAAGCTGTAATATCTGTCAATCGTCCATAGATGACAGGCTTTGCTATGGAACTCTGAGGAGCTCACAACCATTGGTCTATTGTGTGCCAAGCAAACATGGATACCTTTGATGCGGACTTACAGATGAATCAGATTTGATCAGAACTGAAAGGAATTACAGGCCGAGGGGAAAAAATGAATCCATAGCAATCCAGTATTTAGGATGTTTTCATCCAGAAAGCTTTAGTTCGTGAACAAGGTGGATATTTTTGTACATATCAAGTCTCTCATGTTTTTGTTTCTCTGTGAAGATTTGTGACAGTTCCAGATTCTCAATATTTTATCGTCAAAGCATCATCGAAGAGAATGAAGACCGTAGCCGACCTCACCGCAATGGGATGTGGGACATGAAAAGTCATTTTTGAAGGAGAAGAAACCACATATTTCACACAGGAGCTTAATGAATAACTGATCCCCAGTTCCTAATACCAATTTAATATGTAAATATTTTCATATGTTGTAATTGTAGAATGAAGGACTGAAGGAAAATCAAGTTTAAGGACTAAGAAGTTTAAGGATCCACATTGTGGATGCTTCTTGGGCGCAGTGTTGAAATCTTTTACCCAGTCAAAACTAACATTAGCAAAGAAAAACTAGCATTTGAAACCTCATTAAAACAGTGAGTAACTTAACTTGTCAATTTGTTTTCATGAGTAGATTCCTCTTGTACTTGTACTTGTTCTCCTATTTTTTTAAACAGCCGGTAGTACAGAAAATGTCAGTTAGAATGCAACAATGGAACAAAGTTCATGCCACAATGTTTGGCATATTAATATATAACTGGGTAATATGGTGTAATAGATTTGTAATATGCATGTTGATTCCTCCCCCACACACTTCTATGACTACTAGCTGTCATACAGTGAATTTACAGCAAATAATTATGAAACTTTACACTCATATCAATAAATAAATTATTTATAAGCAATTTTTTTATTTTTAAAGGCTGAGCATTTTCTTATAGCTCTTCTGACTCATAATATTTGATCTTTTGCTCATGTTGTAATTTAATGTCATAAAAGCATTTACAAATAGAGCACTTTTAAGATTCCAAAGAAGATTTTTTGAATATTTGACCTCTTAAGACGTCATTTGCCGTACAAGTTTGCAAGTCTTTGCAACTGATGTCACTGCATACGAAGATGCTTTCTGCTTCTTCAAAGTGCCTTTTTTGCACAAAAGAGACAACTGTTTGGTTTTACAAAGACAAACTGCAACACATAACTGCATCCCTCTGTGAAAGTGCTTTTATTATGCTTCAGCAAACCAAGAGGCCTTCAGAGAAATCAAGCTAGTTTTTCCCCCCTTTGAAGCATTATTTAAACAAATGCCTTGTTTTTCAAACGATAACTGCAAAAAGAAGACATCACAAGGTCAAAAAATTAAACGTTTTTATATGATCAATATTTATTTATATGTAAAACTACACTGTATTGTAGATTTTTTTTTTAGTAATTAATGATCATTTTAATTTGACTTGAAGTGGAATGTTTAGTGTGTACAATTGTTAAAAAACAAATCCTAGCCTGACTTAATTTTGATCTAGGATCAGTTATTATGATCCATGTAGGCCACGTATCTTTTCAAGATGTAAAATGACTTTGATTTCAATGTAATTTTAGCATATGACAAAGAATTATGATTAGCAAATAATAAACAGCTGACTAATAATTGTTGAATATTCTGTAGTGTACAGTATATTCAATTAAAACAGTCTTTTCAAGAGATGTTACTTCTGTAAAGAATCTGTCTCAAATTCAGTGACACGATCAGTGTGCGTTCATGTTACTCTCTGAGTAAACACGCTTTAGCAATACATTGTGGACAGTTTGTGTGCAGAGAAACAAGTAGTAATACTTTTTAGTGTAAATGTCAAAATAACACAAAAGCTAGCGTGTAACTGCAGTCCGTTTCACACGTCCTAAGCTGGGGTTTTATTTTAAAAACGAGAATTTTAAGTAATTTGAATTGTGATTAAAGAGCTCTTGGTGATA
This sequence comes from Sinocyclocheilus anshuiensis, assembly GCF_001515605.1. Classification (NCBI taxonomy): domain Eukaryota; kingdom Metazoa; phylum Chordata; class Actinopteri; order Cypriniformes; family Cyprinidae; genus Sinocyclocheilus; species Sinocyclocheilus anshuiensis. Next base: position 692,031 of record NW_015547762.1, on the reverse strand, counting down.
ACGTTGTTTAAATGTGTAGTTCTCAGCATCGCTGGCTATTCCTCTTAAACGATGCATGCATTTCCTGTGATCTGTTGGGCGCTAAGCACACAAAGAAAGTGGGTGGCGTATTATATTGATGTACAGCAATATTGTTGTTGTTTTACGAGAAAATACCAGTGACAAAAATAAGTGAGTATTACCCATAGGGCCAACAAGCATGTTGTTTCTTAAAAACACATCATGGCTATTTTTATTATATGCGGGTATTATTATTACAGTGCTTTTTGTATAATAGGTTGAGAACATTCTAAATGACATATTTTGGTCTAACGAACACCTCTCTAATACCTCTCATTCAAAGTAGTGGGATTGCAGTGCTGCCACAGATTCTACACACAAACTCACCCAGAACTAGAAAACTTGCATTTTATACCTCATACAACATTCAACAGAAATGACAGAACTTTCAGCACATGAGCCTGCAATCACCACTGCACATTTCAACTGCGGAATATACATAATAATGGGCTGATGGGAAGCGAAGTAAACTGTCAGCGTTACACGGGTATGGAGATGAAAATGTGTGGGGCTTTATATTTCACAAGACAGAAATTACAGTGTTTTTTGTTCTCCCTGTAAGTGAAAATGTATTATAACTAATACTGTAGAATAAGCTAGATGTAATATATGAAACGTTGCTTTATTGAAGATTCGTTTTTTTTTTTTTTAATGGAGGAGTATGACAGGCTACATATGTCACCTCATAGCACAGAAAACAAGAATGTAGTGTTTAGAATACTAATAATACAGTGGTTTCACAGACTTGTAATGGCTAGATTCATTTGAATGTTCTAGATGATGTTAACTGCAGCTAAACTTGCTTTTGTGGAGAGTTGCTGGCTTTTTATGCTTTTCTTTGTGCATATTTTATGTCACTGACTGTGATGAGAAATTATTTTGTTGGATGTATGGTAAATCTTTTTGCACATTATAGACTTCATTTTGAAACATTAAATGTTTTTGACAAGTGAATATGAAGTTGAACTTTTCTAATAATAATCTTTTTGTATTAGGACAAAATTAATTATTAAAGGCAGTAAAACTGCAGATGATTATGTAAGTTTATAAATAACGTCAACGTTGTAGAAAAATACAGTAAAAGTAGGTGTATTTACATATATACTATAATAATACAACATCACAAAGCACATAATTAAATATTTACTCCATACATTTAACATTCAACAAAGCTAATACACATCTGAATACATTAAGGCATGTTGGTGAATGTAGCAACAACGCTTACACAATCAAGAAAACAGAAGTTATCTGAATGGGTAACATTTTCACAAGCTGAAAAAGACAATACACACCACAACATTAAAAACAATTAGAGAATAAATACATTTTAGCATATGCCGTAACCATATGTCAGAAAGTTCAGTCTTTTGTAACTGAATGCTTATGAATTCATGGTCCCGAATTCATATTCTATCCACTTATATTTTGAAACAAAAAAATATGCAAAAAGCATATAGAATCAGTTCAGTCAGACTCAACTGCTCAGACTCATATGAGCAATTCTTTTCACCTATTAAAATATATCAATACTGAAGTGTGCCTCCAAATCAATCTTAGAATTATTATTATTCATGAAAATAGATGTTATGTAAATATGAATTAATTTATAATTTATTAATTTAAAATTAAAAAACCAAATAACAAATGTCGGCAAATATAGTACATCAAGTAAATTATATAGGCTACAGCAAGCATATATTTACAAACACATTTAGCAACAATAAAACAAGATATCAATTCTACCAAACAAGAAACTTTACAGTCTAGTGCTCCAGATGTGTGCACTGCAAAAGGATTCTTAAATAGGCCATTTTCAAAACAGTATTATTCATTATAATACTCATAACTACTCAAAATACTCATATCAATAAGATTAATCATCTTTACCATTTGTATCTACTTTGTAAGTACTCTTCGTACTTAGATTGTGTTTTCATGCATTTTCTAATAAAACATTTTCATTATCACTAAATCCTAATGATTTATTTAACTGAAACATTTAAACATGGTTTATAATTAATAAAATATCTTGAAAATACCCAATATTTAAGAAAAGTACTTTGGATGCTCTATAGAAATGTTATATTTCTTTATACATACAATATGTTGCCTTGAAACACAATTTACAAAATAAGAGATTATGGATATGCATTTATGAATATGAAAATACCTTTAATTGTTAGCTATTTTATGTGGAGAATCTAAAATGAGGTCTCTGTTTACTGTAAGGCAATTAGCTGTGCGTTCAACATCTATACATCTATGCAATCTCAACTTTCAAGCCAAGCAGACCATACTACGGAGTGACAAATACAAATTATGGAGAAATGGGTTTTATGATCATCGTTTGCTTTTTTTTTGATGGGTTAAAGGGGTGAACTGTACCTTTAGTTTGTTCTCTAAATAGTCAGTGCATCTAATTTAAATAAAACTAAACAACATGATTTGTGCTTCTGCATTATCAATAGATAGAGAGTCATTTCTTTTCAGCATCAAGTTGAAAGCTTGTTTCAGTAATGTGCAGAAAAAAAGAATATCTTTGAATTGTTCTAGCAACCATTTTATAACTTTATCACAATGCATGAATTTGCATGAGCTTGAAAATTTTCAATGAATTTAATCTTTTAGAGCAGGGTTCTTCAAAACTGGCCTTTGTGTCCTTTAACTCGAACCTTAAAGAAAAACACCTAAACCAGGCAATCAAGCTCTTCAGGATTACCGACAAATTACAGGCAGGTGAGTTAATCAGGGTTAAAGAGGACAGTGAACCTCGCCGAAGGACCAGTTAAGAGGTTTCAAAAAAGAGGAAGAGAGGAAGAGAAACAGGGAATGAGATGAATTGTAAAGATTTCAAACGGATGACACACTGTTGTGGGACTCAGTTAAGAGCAGCTCCTTAGGGCTGGACTTCTCCAAAACTGAGATTTGTGTGACTGTGCTGCTCTCAGTAAAGAGGGTTCGCCTTCTCTTACTGTATCTCAAATAATTTTGTGTCTGCCACTTCCACAGTCTCTTCTTCAGTTCTGCTTGTACCTGAAAACACAAACAAATGCATGTGCATTTTTGAAAGCAGAATGTATTTGCTGTTTTACACATGCACTACCAGTCAAAGGTTTAGATCAGATTTTGTCATGTTTTTTTGTAGTCTTTTATGATCTCCAAGGCTGCATATGTTTGATGAAAAATAATGTTAAAACAGTATTATCGTTACAACTATTACAATTTAAAATAACTTCTATTTTAATACATTTTAAAATGTAATTTATTTCTGTGATAGCAAAGCTGATTACTTAAGTCTTCAGTATCACATGGCCTTAATAAAATGTAACTGTAACAGACTCAGAAGCATTAAACAAATTCTTAATTATTCTAAACTTTTGGCCATTGGTATATTTATTTACTATTAGGAAACACTTGTGGCTTACCTCTCCATTGAGAAAACAGTATAACAGAGCCACAACAAAACCCTGAGATATAACGAAACACAGTATAACAGTCAGTCAGTAAGGATGCATTAACAATTAAATACAGCTCAACTGAGTAAAACATATGCAGCTATTAGTTGACATAAATGGTATTACATGTTATATTATATATACACATTACATGTATATTTTACATTTACTCAATATATTATATTTACATATTTGCAATATATATGACACAAAAGTTCATATATAATGTGATATCACAAAATATTGTACATCAGACAATTCCACAAGTCATGAGCATTAGTATTCTGTGAATTTCATAGATGCTGGGCTGTACACACCTGAAAGGGGCCCAGGCCAAGTTCAAGAAAGTGGCGAGCGTTTTCTCCTGTGTTCTCTGGCAGGAAGGCAAAAACCATGTAGTGCATGCCAAACAGAGGGATCAGGAAAAGGGTAGACTTGGCCAATCTCCTACAAGTATACACGAAGTTCAGCATTACTTCAGATTAACAACAAACAATGAAAGTACATTTTCGAGGGAATGTGTGTTGGAGTAAAAATGTGTTCATGCTGTAAATAAATAAAACTCTACTTGCAACTTAAGAATTTCAACATGGCAATAACACATCACTTCAGTAGCTTGTGCAGTATTTGCCAATTGTCTGTGAATCAAACATTTTTAGATTAATTGCTGCCTTTGTTTTGAGTGTGCTTTATATTCCTTACATGAAGTGGTTGGTATCACTGCCACCCATTCCTGGAGACTTCAGCTTCAGCACAAGAATCCGGATCACATTTATGAAGATGAAGAAATTGATCTATAAAAAAAGTGTCTCTGTATAATAAATGAAGGAAACAGCTCATATACTGAACACTACACATCAACATACTGTGGATATATTCTGAAAGAAACAATCAAAATGACTAGGGCAAAAGAAATATGTAAGTATTTAAGAGCATTACATACTGTCTTACATAACTTTTTAACTTTACTTTCATATGTTAGAAAATGTCATTTTAAAATTGCACAACCATGGCACATGATAAATTCATAATACTGTATATATTTTGCACAATTCTATTGCAACCAATGTTTTCCATTATATTCAGGATGTAGTCTTTTATATTTGATCAAATCAGCTGTACTTTACCAGGAGAGACACTGTGATTGGTCCTTTGATAATCCACCAAAAGTAAGCAACATCTGTGTCATCCCAGCACCTGCAACATGAGCTTATGATTATTTACGAGAATACCAGTAACTGCACCTTCACAAACAGTGAAAAAATGCATTTTTCAGTATTTATCACTATATATCAAAGTATCACACAATAGCTTAAAGAGTTTAGAACAATCTGGACTTACCCCCTGTTATCCCAAAAATTCCTGGCTAGAACCCAAATGGTCAGTATTAGTGTTGGTAGACCTACAGGATACAGAGAGCAGAACTAAATAAATAAAATTTCATCAAACTGAACACAATGAAATCAAGAATAGGTTTTATATCTTCATATCTACCCTAGTAAAACAGTAATATATTTAAAATATTTTCATAATTTCATACAAAGTATAGTTTAAATCTATTAACATACTGGAGTTATACTGACATATCACTCAAGACTTACTGATATAAAAATTATATAAATTAAACATAATTTGGATTACTACTTGTGCACAATGCACATTTCTTAATATTAAGCCTATAAGTATTAATGTTTTAAGTATTTAATATATAAGTTTTAATGTCACTGTTGATGAGGACTGTATGATCTTTGAATAATATCAGTCTTTAAATGCAAGATATTTCACTTTAGCACAATCGAATATACTTCAGTATATCTTTAGTTGGACTTCAGCACTACTTCCTCACAATTAAAGTGCATTAAGTACATAATTACAGTAGTTGTTCCAATTTAGCAGACTTTATGTATACCAGTTTAGTATTCCAAAAGTACAATTGGAGGGTATTTGTATTAAGCACATACATATGTAAATGTATTTGTAGTATACTTAGCATGAAATAAATGTATTTAAAATACATTTTAGTACATTTACTTTTCACTAGGGTAATACTGGGATAAAAATCTATTTTCCATCTCATGCCTACAGGTGTCACCAATGGAACATAACACAGAATAAGGCCACACTATCATATACTACACTACACTTTTCAGTTTTTTGTAGAAAAAAAGGCAATATTACTGTTTTACCTGTTAAAAAAAATCATAATTATTAAAACCTTTTGACAATAACTGTAGTGTAAATTAGTAATATTTCATCATTTTGTTTATTATATAACAATATATTCTCAAATATCTTCCATGCTTACCCCAGCCAATAAGTATATACCACCAGAAATACTTCTTTTGTGAGACAAAAGTTAGAGCTAGAAGAGTCTGTAGATACATCCCCTCCACCAGCAGCCAGAAGTAGTTAGCCAGGATACTGAACTGGAAGAAAGCTACCGCCGCCTTGCAAGAGGTCTGAAGAGGAAAACATTCAGAATCCAGTATAAGTGCTATAATTGTTCTGTCAAGATGTACTGTACGTTCTTAGAGGACAAAAGAAGATATAAAAGTACACATAATTGCCACAGCATGTAGCACATTTTAAGACCTATGCATTACAAATAAAAGTATGATATTGTTGCAGTGCTTAGAAGTTTCAACAGTATCATTTTAGGGTGGATAAATTAAGCAGTGCTGATAAGAAACAGCACAAATACCATCACAGAGAACTGGGAAGAAGAGTGTTAGCTATGTAAGAAGTGGTTTTTGTACTTCAAAGAAGGTGTTTGTGAGTTCTAGCGGAGGCAGATCTTGAAAAGTGTGCCTTTAAGGCACCGATGAGTTGACTGATACTGAGAAGGGCGGAAAAGTGGATGCAGAAAATGTGAAGCTAGTGTCACTATGCTGACAGAAACTGGTGTGAAGCTTAGAATTTTTTTTTACTGTTTCAGATAGATGCTGCAGTGTCATACATTGTGACCTAATATGTTTACTGACCATTGATTGGGAACATGAGCTCTGACATGTTGAATAGCGTGCATTAGCTTATTGAATGACATCTATAAAAAAACAAATTCTGCATGAGTCTGTGACAGCTGGTGAGCCTCACTGTTGACATGAAGCAGTGGTCCAGATTCTCATCGGCAAAGAGAACTGCATCTTTGATGAAGATCGCACTGGCTCGCAAGATGAAGGAGGCAAAGAGATTGATGTGAATGTAGTTTCTTGTGCAGTGGAACTTCCTGTTTTGGGCAGAATAACATAGATTGCTAAATTATTCAACAAATTGTCACAAACCACTTAAAATGTGTTTGGTTGCATGAGCTTTGTGAGGATTCTCATTGTACCTGAAGGCTGTAAACACAAAGATGGCAGAGATGAGGGAAATCAGTGAGGTAGCGTAACCTGCAGTGTACACCTGCCTGAAAGTGGAATAATATGATGTCTAGAACATAGGGAAAAAATAAAGAAAAAAGAAAACGTTACAGAATTATTTCCAGAGAAATATCAGTCTTTTATCAAGAGATTTTACAATGAAATGGCAAGTCTTTTCATTTTGATTTGTGCACTTCAACACATTTTGTTGTCCTTGAGGTTTATTCTTTACAGACAAGCACAGATTTGAATGTGATGATTTGGATTTTGTGAACAATTCACACAGAAATGTATTTTGCTTGTTGTTGCACAAAGGTACATTGACTTGATGCAATTATCTTACATTAAAAGGCTAGAACACAAAGAAGTCCATATATTACATTCTTCAAAAAATGTTTACTTTTATCCACATAGCTTGCTGGATCTTTGGTTCTTAATCTTAATAATTCTAAACTTGACAAGAATACACAGCCACTTGGCTGGATGGAGACAAGAATAGTCTCACCGGTCTGAAATATCATGGATAAACGGCTTTTATATTTATCCAATGATAGTGTGCTGCAAAATGAATTAAAAATGTATGATGAAATAACATTTCTTCATTCCGTTGTTTGTTATTTGTGCCACAACTTCGAGTGCAGTAAATGAGAAATGCCCAAAACCAAGCAAACATAAATAGTCATGTTAAAAAAAAACTTTTATAAAATGTATAAAAAATTTTAATGTATTTTTATTATTTGAAATGATTTATTCATGAAAGAACACAAAGAAGTCCATATATTACATTCTTCAAAAAATGTTTACTTTTATCCACATAGCTTGCTGGATCTTTGGTTCTTAATCTTAATAATTCTAAACTTGACAAGAATACACAGCCACTTGGCTGGATGGAGACAAGAATAGTCTCACCGGTCTGAAATATCATGGATAAACGGCTTTTATATTTATCCAATGATAGTGTGCTGCAAAATGAATTAAAAATGTATGATGAAATAACATTTCTTCATTCCGTTGTTTGTTATTTGTGCCACAACTTCGAGTGCAGTAAATGAGAAATGCCCAAAACCAAGCAAACATAAATAGTCATGTTAAAAAAAAACGTTTATAAAATGTATAAAAAATTGTAATGTATTTTTATTATTTGAAATATTTATTCATGAAAAAAATGTAACGCCAACAGAGGCCATTTTAATGCCACCACCTGGTGAACTGCATGCAAAGGATTGTGGGATTTTGTAGGCAGGGAATGACTATGTACAATGTAAAAATGCCTCTTAATAGACAGGATGAAATGTAAACATTAGATTGAGAGATCCCTATGAATGCAGATTTTTTTGGACATAGCTGATATTAAAAGCAGGTCATCTTATTCTGGGATTACAGCATATGGAATTAACTATATTTCAGGTGCATATATAACCGCATTGCTACTTCCCCTGATGCAGGCACAGGTGAAAGTCATTATGAAAATAGAGTTTAAGTGGTAGAGATTAAATTTAGCACTCAGGAGAGAGTATTATGCTCTTATATGACTGATTCAACTACCGGTAATTGGCTTGTTCACATTAGGAACACACTCATCTGTTAACCTTGGACTGCTTGTTTGTGTGTATGTACTGAACATTATCATATCATCTCTCATTTTTCATTCAAAGCATTGTCTCTATTCTCATTACCATATGACTGAAAAAAAAGAAAAAGAAAAGAAAAAGAGATAATATAAGGGAACTGCTAGGAAGAGGAAAGGTTTTTTACTTTGAAGTGGGTGAGCTATTTTTTATTGGTAATATGAATACAATTTGCTCCCATCAAAAAAAGCAAAGTGGTCTTAACCCAGAGAACAAAAAAGTAAGAGATATTTTCAAAGAAAATGAAAATGCAAAAGAGATCAACAGATGAGCTTGACCTTAAACGTTTGTGGCAGATTGTAGGCCTGACAGCGGAGCAAAGAAAGCAACAGTGCAAAGTCCCTCTGGACAGTGTTTAAAAAGTTGAGAAATGTTCAACTTTATGCAAATAAGAGGCAAAAAAACAAAAAAAACACAGGACGGCAGCTTTGAGGTGAAGGGAGCTGGTCAGGATTGCTTCTGCTGAATTGCTGCTGCTGTTGGTTATGGCTGTTGTTGTAGATTATTGCTGCTGCTGCTGCAAAGCAAATACAGGAACTTGCTAGTTGCTACTGCCAATACATACACCGATACGGGGCTGTGAGTATTTAAGATATACAGTACTGCTGCTGCACAAGTAGCATATATAATAACCCATAGCAGATCTTTACAGGTGGAGCTGAGGAAGGAGAAGGGTTTCAGAGGAACTCTGAAAACGTGCCGCGAACTGCTCTAGTTAATGCTAACCAGCCTTTAAAATGTAAAGGAGCAAGCTCATTGGCTGATTATGAAACATGAACCAAGCACCTTGTGCCAAGTAGTGTAACACTGTGAATATCATTAGTTTCATGACAGAACTTGGCATATACAATTACTATGCCATAAGATTCTCTGAGGATATGTACAATATTGCATGTAGTAAAGTTTTCACCTCGGTTTCTGATTCCACGTCCTCCACAATCTCACAAGTATTCTCATAGGATGGGTAGATTTTTGTCCAGCCACTCTTGGTGCAATTCCTAATTATGAAACCTGCATTAAAATAATGTTAAACATAATGATCAGCATGCAACGTTGTATATGTTGCATTTTGATACATCATTTGGTAAAGAGAAACTTGTAAAACACCAGACCGCAACAGCTGCTCATTACATTCCCTGTAACAGATACATCAAGTATACTTTTTCCCTTTAATTAGTCACAAAAACGAAGCAGATGTTTCATTTGTTCTAGATTTTATACCACATTGTAAAACACTCTATGAAGCTACTGTATAAGCTCAATAACTTTAAATCATAATTACTAAGGATGACACAGTCTCTGCTACAGTAATCCACAGGTCCTTCCTATCATTAACATTTGACAGTAAAGGGATTATTTTTTTATTATCTGCTTGTACCTTTTGTTGCATTTCATGATATTTAGATACAGTATGTGGATAGAGAGCTCAGATGGATCAAACCAATTAGGTTTATACACCGTTTAATGAGATTGTTATTGTATAATGAACCCCAGTCTATGGTTATAATATAACAGACAGACTCATAAAGAGTATGTGAAATTGCAATAGGAGTCTGAAATTGTTAATCTGAGGAATCAGAAATGTGCTTTTTTCTTTGAAACACAAGCTATAGAGGTGTTCTTTGAAAAGAAAAAAACAAGTTAAGATCGAAACGTACTCGGTTACTAACGTAACCTCGGTTCCCTGAGATATGGGAACAAGTACTGCGTCTTGCTAGACGCATATGGGAAAAAGCCTTTTTTCTCCTGAACTGAAGCCTTTTTTCATTCACGCAGTGCTAGAAGCAGAGCAGTCTTCAGCGATAGCGACCGAATGTTGGCAGACTGTAGCGGCTTTGAGCTTTGAGCGTGGATGGGGAGCGTCCCTGATCCCCTTTTTTCTCCTGAACTGAAGCCTTTTTTCATTCACGCAGTGCTAGAAGCAGAGCAGTCTTCAGCGATAGCGACCGAATGTTGGCAGACTGTAGCGGCTTTGAGCTTTGAGCGTGGATGGGGAGCGTCCCTGATCCAGCAGCTCTTGCAGAAATGACAATACCTCTGTCAAATCGGAAGTACGAGGGTCTTTGCCGTGGTTTAGACACCAAGTGGAGAAAAAAGACCACTTCAAGGCGTAGAGGCATCTCGTAGATGGGGCTGTAGCCTCTGAAATTGTGTTTAAGACTCGCTCTGGGAGGCTCGAAGGCTCCCGTCGAGCGGCCAGAGGTGCAGGGCCCATAGGTCGGGCCGAGGATGCCATATTGTCCCGTTCGCTTGAGAGAGGAGATCCCGTCTCAGCTGAATGGGCCAAAGGGCCGCTATCAACAGTTGAGTTAGCTCTGATAGCCACAGCTGGTTCATCCAAAGTGGGGCCACCAGGAGAACCTTGTGTTTTTGTTCCCTTACTCGCCTGCTTACCTGTGGGATCAGGGCGATCGGGGGAAAAGCATAAAGAAGGAGGTTGGGCTAATCGTGGGCCAACCCATCCCTGGTCTTTGAGAAATAAATTGGGCAGTGAGAGTTGTCTTCTGAGGCGAAGAGATCAACCTCGGCCTCGCCGAAAATCTCCCAGATCCTCTGAACCGTCTGCGGATGGAGCGTCCACTCCCCTGAGGGGACATTGCTCTTAGATAACATGTCCGCTCCTTGGTTTAATTTGCCCAATATATGTGCTGCTCTCAGCGAGCGCAGGTTGAGTTGAGCCTATTCCAGGAGGCGCTCTACCAGAGTGAAGAGACGCTTTGAGGAGAGGCCTCCCTGGCGATTTATGTAGGACACCACA
>NW_015547762.1:673462-680135 GCF_001515605.1 Sinocyclocheilus anshuiensis | reverse complement strand
CCCATGGCCACGCCCTGTTCCATCCAGCGGGAGTTCTTCCAGGGGGCCAGGGCTGTTACACAGGTTATCACCCTGATCTGCAGGTGTCCGTGACACCACGCATAGGATGGAACCCGTGGTTTCAACCAGCGCTGAAGGGGGTGCATACGAAGCAGACCCAACTGTAGCACTGGCGATGCCGCCGCCATGAGGCCCAGCATCCTCTGAAACGCTTTGAGAGGGCGAGTGATACCAATCTCGAAGGAGGTCGCCAGCCTCCGTATGGCCAGAGCCCTTTCCGGCACGACTTCAGCTCTCATTTGGGCTCTCATCCCAGGAACGATATTCACTGGCTGGGGAACAACGTGCTCTTGGCAAAATTGTCCCAGGCACTCCAGTTGGCTGAGGAGGAGGGTCCTGTGTGATATTAATTCTGCCACCGACTGGACCAGAACGAGCCAGTCTTCGAGGTAGTTGAGAATGCGGATTCCCATCTGTCTCAGAGGGGAGAGAGCCGCGTCTATGCACTTCGTAAAATTGCGGGGGGCCAGGGACAGCACGAAGGGAAGGACCGTGTATTGATAAGCCACTCCCTCGAACGCAAATCTCAAGAATCGCCTGTGATGGGGGCTATCTGGATGTGAAAGTATGCATCCTTCAGGTCCAGAGAAAATAACCAGACTCCTGAGCGAATTTGTGCAAGGATCTGTTTCAGTGTAATCATCCTGAACGACCTTTTCATGAGGGCGTGATTCAGGTGTCTGAGATCGAGGATGGGCCGGAGGCCACCATCTTTTTTGGGGACGAGAAAGTAACGGCTGTAGAAGCCTGACTCGCTCTAGGCTGGAGGAATCTTTTCCACAGCTCCTTTTGACAGCAGATTCATCACCTCTGAGCACAGGATGTGAGCGTCCTTGCTTTGCACTAAGGTGGGGACCACGCCGCTGAAGCGCGGGGGTCTTCGAGCTAATTGGAGTGAATATCCTTGTTTTATTATCCCCATAACCCATCTCGACACTCTGGGGATGGCCTGCCAGGCCCCGGCTCGCGTGGCGTTGAATTAACGCAAGTAACTGGCACTTGTGAGTAAAGGAAGAGGAAGTTTGCTCTCTTTTTGAAAATGTTTGTGTTTTATTTTTCCCGCTATAACAGCGGCTGAATGCTTGGGCGCATAAACTGACCCGTTGTTTGCACAAAACACATTGCCCTCTGTACCTGGAGTTGAACGGGGTGTCAAGAGGTCTAAGAGAGGCTGCTTGAGGGGCGGTCCGGCCATAGCGAGATCTGGCCCCGTCCTCTTCCTGTCTCGCAGATCAGGATGACGCCTGAGGTGCCGGGTCCAACACAATCTTGGGTAGGGGTCCCTGGCGCTTAGGAAGAGGGTAGCATTTGGCCAAGTGAGAGCGTCCCCGTGTCTGCTGCGCCTTAGCGGGCTGAACGGCGGGGGCAGCAGGTGCTGGCTTCGCAGGCTGCTGAGTTGGCGCAGACTTAGGGTGAGCAGAGGCAGCAGCGGAGCTGGAGCGCTTAGGCAGGAAATGTCGCATAGCTTGGGACGATTTCTGTGCCTCCGTGAAGCACTCGGCGAATCCTTCGACCGCCGGACCGAAGAGACTTTTAGGAGAGACTGGAGCATCGAGGAAGGGGATCTTATCCGCGTCCTTGATCTCTGTTAGCGTCAGCCACAAATGGCGCTCGAGGACCACAAGGCTGGCCATCGATCTCCCGATCGCCTGAGCGGTGGTCTTGGTGGCACACAGAGCCAGGTCGGTTGCGCTCCTCAGCTCCCTAAGGGTCGCGGGGTCCAGGCAAGACTCATCGGAGGATGCGAGGATCTTGGCCTGAAAGACCTGGAGGACCGCCATTGAATGAAGTGCCGAAGCCGCCTGTCCAGCTGAAGTGTAGGCGCGTCCAGCAAGAGCTGAAGTTGTCCTACACGGCTTGGATGGGTGAGCGGGCTTTGCTCTCCAGCCGATGGCCGTGGGCGGGCAGAGTTGCGCGGCCACTGACTCATCTAGGGGAGGTGGCTTATCGTACCCTTTTTCTTCAGTGCCGTCGATGGAAGTGAGGGCGGATGAAGAAGCAGTACGGAAGCGGGCGGAGTAGGGAGCGCGCCACGATCTGGTAAGCTCATCATGGACCTCCGGGAAGAACGGAGAGGAACGCTGACGAGGGGCCTGGCGGCGCCCCGGCAGGAACCACTCATCCAGACGGCTGCAGGAGGGCTCTTCTGGCGTTGACCACTCTAAACCCAGCTCTTCGACCACTTTGGAGAGGATACGGAGAATCATCCTGTCTTTGGTGGCGCTGGGCGCAGACAATGGCAAGGGGGTGGGGTCAGTCATCGAGCCAAATAGCTCCTCTGCATCCGATGCTGCTAATGACATGCTGTCATCAAGCAGCTCGTCCTCACTTCCCCCAAATGTGATCAGGGCACTCGCACCAGCAGAGGGACGCTGATCAGACTGGGAGAAAAGGACAGGAGAATACTCTCTCTGGGGCGAGAGCGAGGCACGCGGGATCTGGGCCGACGTGAGCTCGCTCGCAGCCGGCCGCTCGAGCCCTCTGCCCTGCTGTTTCTAATATAGCCAGATGCCCCGCCCATTCTGGCAGGCTTTGGCGGGCTTCGTCGCCATAGGCTTGTGCAGCTCCGCTGCCTAGCCATTGGTTTGTTTTTAATACACTGCACGAACCAATGGCCGTGCAGTTTCACTGCGTGAATGAAAAAAGGCTTCAGTTCAGGAGAAAAAAAGGCTTTTTCCCATATGCGTTTAGCAAGACGCAGTACGAGTGTAGTATCAAAAGGGAACTTTGATTCATTAAAAAAATATTGATTCATTCAAGAACAAAACCACTACTGTGTGTCGCTCAGAAATGCAGTTTATTCTTTGTTCTGTTTCAGAAGAAGAATACACAAACTACCCTGCAGTATTGTTTCAAACAAAACAAGATGTTACTGAATATTTCCTGATATATTGTTCTTAAAAAAGCAACATAACATTGAAAGTTGTGCTGTTGGTCTACCTGAACCTCAGTCCTGAAAAACAGCACTCTTTGACCAAACCTCTTAAACCTGAATTGGTTTGGGAGCACTAGAATTTGGTTGTACACAAAAACAATAAGGGTCCAATGGTTCAATGCAAGCAGTAAATCAAAGACCTCTTTCTCTTGCAACCCTTGAACATAACCTCTGGGTTCTAATGCAACTCAAACCCTAATACACTGCATGCCGGGAGAGTGGATCAAGATGAATGTCCTCTCTCTCTGTCTCTCCATTATTATTTTTTATCATTCTCGAGAGGAAATGGTATATTTGAGCATTGAGCAGAACAGAGAATCCGTTGTTCTCTCTCTGATTACAAAATAAACTAGCATGAGAAGTTGGATCTCAGTGTTTAAGTTGTAGAAATGCCCAGTCATCCGTGATTCATTTATTCTGAGCATAGTGTCCAATTGCAAAGAGATAAAGTGAGATAAAGCAAAGGCTCAAAGGGTCAGTCCAATGAGGTGAATACTAACAGAATATGTGAGCATACATGATTGTAAACACGTTATTCAAAATTATATCCATTTATTTTAAATGCACCTTAATCTGACCCAAACATAAATATTTTTGCTCATTTATTCGAGAAAAAAAAAAGTATTTAATGAAAATGTGTTGAACAGAATTTTATCTGTAAATACAACTCAACTACAAAGTACAATTTTTATGCATACATATATATGTATGTATGTATATATATATGAAAACTGCATGTTATTTTTTATTTAGTACTGTCCTGAATAAGCTATTTCACATAACAGATATTTATATGTACTACACAAGAAAAAATAATAACTGAATATATAAAAATGACCCCGTTCAAAAGTTTACATACGCTTGAATCTTAATACTGTGTGTCGTTTCCTGGATGATCCACGACTGTTTTTATATTTTGTGATAGTTGTTCATGAGTCCTGCGTTGGTCCTGAGCAGTTCAACTGCCTGCTGTTCTTCAGAAAAATTCCCCAGCTCCTACATATTCATTGGTTTTCCAGCATCTTCTGCATATTTGAACCTTTTCCAAAAGATCTTTTCACTCTGAGGACAACTGAGGGACTCATATGCAACTATTACAGAAGGTTCAAACGCTCACTGATGCTACAGAAGGAAAAACCATGCACTAAGAGCCGGGTGGTGAAAACTTTTGAACAGAAAAATGTGTACAATTTTCTTATTTTGCCTAAATATCATATTTTTTTCATTTAGTACTGCCCTTCAGAGGCTACAGAAGATAGTTACATGTGAAATAGCTTATTCAGGACAGTACTAAATAAAAAGTAACATGCAATTTTCATGAGCTCACTTATTTTGTTAAAATTATTAACATATTTGCATATTATGCAAGGGGTGTGTAAACTTATGAGCACAACTGTGTATATATATATATATATATATATATATATATATATATATTGCATTTATTTCTATTCAAAATTTAGGAAAGCTACATGAGGAAGCTCAAGAGAGAGGAATGAAGTACACTATGTGTGTGGTTTTTGTTTCATGTTTTCAGTTCAAGTATATCTAGTCATGTCTTTTACTTCAGTTTCAGTCATGTTTCATGTTTTGACATTTGTAGTGTATGTCATGTGATTACCCCATAGTCTTATATTTAAGCCCTCATGTTTGCCACATTTCCTAGTCATGTATTGAAATTAGTGCTGTCAAGCGATTAATCGCGATTAATCACATCCAAAATAAAAGTTTTTGTTTACATAATATATATGTGTGTACTGTGTATATTTATTATGTATATATAAAGACACACACATACAGCATATATTTTGAAAATATTTACATGTATATATTTATATTCATATAAATTATATCATATATAAATATATTTAATATATAAATGTAACATATTTTTCTTAAATATATACATGCATGTGTGTGTATTTATATATACCTAATAAATATACACAGTACAGACACATATATTATGTAAAGAAAAACTTTTATTTTGGATGCGATTAATCGCGATTAATCGTTTGACAGCACTAATTTAAATATGTTTAGCTGTTCCGTGTTATTTTTTATTATTTCTTTTAAATCTAGAATTTAGTTCATATGCATGCTTGTTGGATCTTCCTGCCAGCTACATTACACTATGCTTCTAAAAATCCTAAATTAAAATGATAAACATCAACTGTCCTGTAAGACATTTCTCTCATTTTAATGAAATAAACTCTTTAAAAAAAAAAAACTCTAGTCACTCTTAAAAATGTTTAGCAAGAAAAAAGAAAAAGGTATGATGAGGAATGATAGAAACACTCGCCTAAAATAAGCTCATACTTTTGAATGTATTTGCATAGCACACTTCATTTGGACTATGCCTTAGTTAACACTGTAAGGCTTGATATCACAGCTAACCTATAACCTTCTGTCTCCTCACCTACACTTATCTTGGCCATTCTGAAGGCCTGCTAAGTGGGTGGTTTAGTGCTAGCTTGCCAATGGGAGTTCTTTCCACCCGCTGTTTCTAGCATTACCATAAAGCGGAGTTCATCGTGTACCGTAAGTCTATCTCCCTGAAGCCACAGTGGGGGTAGACAGAGTAGTGAGGACCTGACCGTTGATGCTTTCTGTGCTGGAGATGTCAGGCATTGGCCTAGGGGGATTGAAGAGATGGAACAACCAGCGCTAACAGCCACCGCTATAATGCCTGCTTTAACCCGCTTTGATTTTTTATATTTTTATTATTTCCTTGGCACATTTTCAGCAAGATTTGGAACGGAGCGATGTAGATATCTGCTGGTCCATTGTGTACTTACGTATTCATAGAGGTGTGTGGGGGGATGGAAGAACAGCATGATGCAGATAGCAGTTGTGTCATGAGCGTGTTGATTTTTCTTAGGCTCCACAACCTTTGTATTGATTTCTCAAAAGCCCCGGAGCAGATATGCTGGGTTCATGATTTTTAAATGTTTTTCAATGCTAATGTGCGTAACTTATGTGTATCTCCTATTTCCTATGGTGCATTGAAAAAAAATATAATTTGTTACAGCCAAAATTTTTGACTGCACATAGAGAATTATATTCATTGAAAGCAAATAAAGTTTAGAAACACAATTTTGTAAATCACAAATAATACAATTTGAGTAAATCAGACCATCTGTTTTCCCATTTTTTTTCAGTGTACCATACTTACAATATTTTCTCCAGACATGAGATAAAGTGTTACTTTGTTGTTGTTGTTGTTGCTTTTTTGCTTTTTACAACATAATCATATTTTCTGTTATGTACCAAAACAAAATAAACTCCAGAAAAATTTTCTGTAAAGCTAGTCAGTAAAGCTAGCCTGCATAGTCTGTATAATATTAAAGTGCCCCTATTATGCCATTTTTAAGGTTGCTAATATTGTTTTATGAGTCTCCTAAAGCAGGTTTACATGCATGCAAGGTCAAAAAACATGTTAGTTTTCTCAAAAAATAGATTTAATTTGACCTAATTTCTAAACGATTCGTAAACGACTCGTGCGAAGCAGTTCAAAGAATCAGTCTCTCTAATCCCCTCCTTTCCGTGAGCCCTCACTGCTGTGATTGGTCAGATGGCGCAGTCCTTTGTGATTTGTCCAGAGCCGTAAAGAGATTGGCTCTGGATTGGTCTACCGCGTACAGCGCGTGTCGGAAACGAAACGCCCATTGCCATGAC
>NW_015547762.1:671511-673215 GCF_001515605.1 Sinocyclocheilus anshuiensis | reverse complement strand
CGGTTGAACTGGCTGATCGACAAGAGACTGATTCGCAAGCACGACTGGAGCAGGATGTTTCTCAGTGGTAAGTGTCGTGTTAACAAGTTTGTGGTAATTATAAGATGTGACAAACAAATTTACTCTCACAGCGTAGGATACAGTATCTTCTAGACATGATGTTAACCACACGGAAATTTTACTGTTTGTGGGCGGGCAAGTTGGTGACGTAGAATGTGGGCAGACATTATGCAAATGTGTTACTTCGTGACATAGAGCCGTAACAGAATAAGATTCGAATTCCTGTCGACTCGTTTAGGCGATTGCGAGCTGACTCTTTTTTTTTATAGACAATAACTTTATTTATCGTGCACTGTCGGCTTCACAACTTTGCAGATAGTTTATGTTCACATACAGCTACATGACATGCTGCATGAAAGGTAATATTCGAAAAGGCATAATAGGGGCACTTTAACACTCTCAAAATACTACGTATTTAAACAAAAGTGTTTCTTGTTATTTTTTTCTATGGGGAGTGGACAAAACTGAAGTGAAAAAATTAACAAAACTATGATTTTCCATTAGACAAATATAAAAATGCACTTTAAATAAATGCCATGGTCCTTTCACTTTTTAATGCAACACAATAAAGTTAAGAATGCAAACTTTATTGTCCTCTGGGTTGCTCTGCCCAGCATTAAATCTCATTGGCCCCAAATCCTGCTCCTCATAACTAAAATAACCCATCCAACATCTAGAATGGTGGTGACTATGTCAAGTCGTATGGCAGTTTTGCATTCAAGATGGTAAAATAGCTTAAAAACTGTCATCTTGAGACAGATTAGGACCTCTGACATGTAACATATAGTAGTCTGTAAAATTTGCTACCAATTTCCTGTAGACAACACTTAAAATCTATCATGAGTACAATTTGCTAGCTCACATGTTAGAAAAACATTGAGAAATAACTGTAATATTTACTCAACCTGTGAAAACAAATACACTCAGTGTCCCTTAGCAACTATTAACAGAGTTTATGATATCCGGATATTCAGAGATCTAGCTATGCATTTGCAGAGCACTCATGATGTTTCTCTGTGCGTGTTTGCCTTGTCACTTTTATTGCCCTGGGCTGGTGCGTCAGAAAAGACTGTTAAGCAGTTTGCATCTCCAATCGCTGTGCCTGAGTGCACAAGAGACCAACCAAAGGGTATGGTCTGGCATGGAATGTGCTGTAAAAGATGAATGTGTGTGATTTTTGGCAGTGGTTTAAAATTACATGATGACAGCTTCTTAGGGTACTCGTAATATTGTCTGTATTGGTTTGCACAGACAAAAAGCTACTGGACCACCACTGTGAGAATCCACCAACTCGTCTAATCCACGTCATTTAATTCAGCCGATTGATTTAGTCTTAAAAAAGAGCTTTGTTCACACTGCTATTTGATAACAGCCACAGTAAAAAAAACAAAGATATTAAAAAAGCTGCATGGGATAGCAGTAGCTTACCATGATTAATCGCGAAGAACTGAGACACTTCGTAACAGGAGACATTGACAACCTGTCCGACCTCTGCCCTGTACCAGCACCAAAAATCATCCCACTCGGTACGACATCCTGAGATAAACAAAAACAAATAACTAATAAACAGACACATCGGTCACACTTTATTTTAAGGTCCAGTTCTCACTATTAACTAGACCAGGGGTAGGCGAGTTCGGTCCT
>NW_015547762.1:666977-671319 GCF_001515605.1 Sinocyclocheilus anshuiensis | reverse complement strand
TAGATAGATAGATAGATAGATAGATAGATAGATAGATAGATAGATAGATAGATAGATAGATAGATAGATAGATGGTGTCCTGTCAGACTGACAGGAGCAGATGAAAAGCAGATGATGGCCATTAAGATGGCAAAGGAGAGTGATAAAGGGCATAGACACACTCGCACATAGAATTGATAAAAAGGTTTAGACAAGCTAGGCATCTCCACACTTCACGGGTGAGCATCTGTCTGAGGAATATAAGAGAACTGTGGAAACCAAAGCTGGATGAACGAAGAAGATTCTGAGCATAATGAGAGCCACAGGGATCATATTTGGTCATGACTACATAAATATGACTGCCACATCTAAGCAAGCGATCTTATTTCCACTGCTCGCAGATATACAGTATATCCTCAGTATATTATACACACGTACACTAGTGTTGTTATTGTTAACTAAAACTGTAAAAATTATATTTTCAACTATTTCAAATAAAGCTGAAATAAAATAAATATAAATATTATATTAAAGAAAATAATAAATAAATTAGAAATATTGCCATGGCAACCAACTGAAATTCTGTTTAATTACTAAAATATTTAAAAACTAAAACTGAAACAAAAATAAATTAGCTAAATAGAATTGTTTGTTCTAAATTTAATTTGCTTAAAAACTTATAACAAAAGCACATAACAAAATTATTAAAACAAATTAAAATAAAGTATTAATAAATTCTATAATAGTGTATAAATAATACTGAAATAGGCCTAATGCTCATATCTAAACACTGACAAACTAAATAGGTATTTAATTGGAGAACAGATTCATCCTCACTGAAAAACTGTTGCTCACTTCTAGCAGTCCCACAATAATGCATAATATAAAAATTCCTAAAGTCTGCTTCAGGTTTTCAAACCATTTTCTGATTTAAAACCACTCTAATTTTTTTAACCTTGAAATATCAGGTTCAAAATCATTCTAATGGTACAAATACTGCAGAAGTCAAATGACTTCTGTTTCTTTCCAACACTCCTCCCAAACGTCTGTTCTGCATATGAAATGGTATACTTCCCTACTCTATAGAACTATATGGAAGGTCACGTGACAATCACAATATAGCAAATATAGTACGTCCAGATTACATTCACACTACACACATTCATACTATATAGAACATACTCTTTTTGTGGAAGTAATTACTTACTCAAAAAAATACCTACTCAAGAGAGTATGTGATTTCGGATGCAGCTTTTGTAAGTTTGGTGATTATAAAATTGCTTTACAGCAGCAACAAATGCACGTGTACAGCTATACACTGTAATTACGACAGTGATTTCCACTCAATGAACTGTAGGGGGCTTCAAAATCACAAAAATACACAAACCTATATACAACTGATCTTAAATGATTGCTTAATTTCAGTTTTTACTCACTTGCCTCGTACAGCTACTCATCTCTCCTCACCATATTCTCACTTTATGCACATAATAATAATAATAATAATAATAATAATAATAGTTATTAAAATAATTTATTAATTGATCACATACAACCACAACAACACCTGCCATCAACACCAGCCTTTGCAGTAATGGAGAAATATTTGAGAGAGAGGTAAGACTGAACATCATAGGGAGATCTGGAAAAGTATATGAGAACAAGTGTATAACTCTCTGGAACGCACAGACATTTATGGAAGCCTGGGCTGGTCCCCACAGAAACAAGAAAGACTTTAAAGGCCTAATGCCACCTCATTAATGTAAGTATTATCAAAGCACTACTGGAAAAAAAGCTATATGCATTTATTTTTTATGGCCAGGCCATTTGACTGCCTGTGTTGTCTCTGACAGGACAAGCAGAATTTTATCAAATACGATTCATGAAATATGAACATGTTACTTGTAGACTTTTTTGAGTACAGTTGTACAATGATTAAGTATTTGAAGATCTTTTTTGAAAAGCACATCTTTAATTAAGATTCTGCTGTTGCAGAAGGTTCTAGGTATCTATACTGTATATCTGAAGCTCTAACAGTTATGGATTGGATACATTAATGGCATTAATGGAACTGAATCAATCTTAGTCGTGTAGCAGAACTGTGAATCAACATAATCTCACACACAATTCAACCTAATACACTGAAACTGATAATGGCATTGAGTTCTCAGTAGTGTATTTCACTGAAATTCAGCTAAATGGCTGTGCCTCCTCTGTGTATTCATTCAGCACATTGACACAGACACAAAGTAAAAACTTAATGTATTATACTACTAATATGACAGTATGTATTGATCCTGATATGAAATATGTTATTTCCCCTTGACTCTCATATTCACTTTAATATGATTCATAGCTATTTAGCAGAAATCTTTCCAATTTTTTTCTGTCTTTTATTCCTTTCCTCTAATATCTTTTACAACCGTATTTGCCTTTAGGGATTCTCTATTTTATTATAAATAATCTGTTAGGTTACTATGAATATGTACCAATGTGCCATAATCTAACACCAAACATCTCATTCACCACTTGAACATAATACCCTAAAACAAAAAAGCACATAAAAAATATTATAATAATTCAAGTCAGCTTGTTTGTTGTCATTTGGAGATAAGTATTGCAAATACACTTTTATTGATATGATCATTTTGAAATTAGCATAAATTAGTATTTAAAAAAAAACAATCAAAAACTATCCCCACTTGCTTTTAAGAGCTCGACAGAATCATATTAGCAATGAACATGGCATTCTACATGCTTTCAAGTCATATTTTTATTCAAATAAAGATATTTGGAGAAATATATTACAGCAAATCATTGAACTCATCACTATCACAGAATCTACATTTTTTTTGGTATTTGATAACACATGAAATACCCATTTTATTTTCACCCTATAGAAAATGATGCCTCTCCCAATGATGATGGAAGGGAGGAAAGGGCAAGAGATGCAGTGTGTGTAATGTGGCGTGCAAGGGCAAGATGTAAAACCATCCAATCTTTTTTTCTGGGAGTTGCTGAATGAATATAATTTAATTGTAAATTCACAGAGGGGCTCTTCTATTACTTCCTGTAGACCCTGACATGTTATAAATAGTAGAACTGAGGTCATTGGTTATTTTTTATTGCTTAATATGTTGAGGGGCAGAAAGGTCCACACAATGGAGGACATATGTGATATATAATTATCACAGATATTTCAGTCACCTGAACTGATCTTTCCTACTTTCTTTTTCTCTCCGAATGGGTTCTCTCTCAATCAGTTTATCAACATTTTCATGGTATACTTTTCTCATTATTTTTAATATATCCTATTATTCTCCATAGACAATAATTTCATGTAGGAGAACATGTACTGAACGCCCACCTGATTGGCTGACCGTAAAGAAGTGGCCACTGAGTCCTGCCCTGCCTCTTTCCTCTCTAACTTAGTGTCAAGCCCAGGCCGCTCTGTAATACATCAAAAGAGGGACATGGCGCCTGCCCTCCTCCCCTCCGTAAGATCAGTGTTAATTAAAGTCTATGTGGAGCAACAAGCAGAGAAACGTGGGTTTCAATTAAGAAGTCAAGGGCAGCACTTACACCTGCACTGATTCTGGTATACTGACTTCTAAAAACCTTTCAGTATGTCTGAACCACACTCGCCAATGCTCTACAAAGATGGAAACAAGACACCCATACCGGCATATCAGCCCAGGGAGGCCTAATACCTGGAAAAATTCTCATTTATCTTAATCCTGGATTAGTTCTCCAGACAGCTTGCTTTGAGACAATCACCTGAGCCGTAAATGTGATAAATTACTCTAAAGCTGAAGGAAATTATATCATGGCAATGCTAATTGGCTGACAGCAACAAAAGAAAGTGCTCAGTCTGGCAGGAGACAGGAATAATATGTCCTGAGTAGGGCTGTCAAAATGGCTGAAAAACTAAATTCGAATTTTTTATTTAAATATTATCAAAATTCGAATTACATTCGAATTTAAAATGCATAATTTCAGTTAGGGTGAAGAAAAGCTTTTGGCTTCTCTTCTGAGGCCACAAGAGGGCGCATTGAGCAAAATATTACTAATGCACGTTTCTTCAAAGCACTAACACGACCATCTGTGAAAAAAAGTGCATAATGTTTAAAATAATGTTTATAAACCAATTATAATTAAGTTGTATAAACAACTATAAACAAAACAGCATCATGTATGTATGCATAGTTTAATACAAAGGGCTGAACACCAATCACACAGGGTACATTTTTCATTTAAAAATATGAGTTGCAGTGGGATGGGGAAAAAACCCGCCATAAAGTCTCGAGATATGTTTTTTCAAAGTTAAACATGCATTCATTTTACATGGCTTTCTAAACATGCG
>NW_015547762.1:665875-666774 GCF_001515605.1 Sinocyclocheilus anshuiensis | reverse complement strand
CAATTATAATTAAGTTGCTTAAACAACTATAAACAAAACAGCATCATGTATGTATGCATAGTTTAATACAAAGGGCTGAACACCAATCACACAGGGTACATTTTTCATTTAAAAATATGAGTTGCAGTGGGATGGATGGGCAGGAGAACAAACTGGCGCTAAAATCACAAGAAAGATGCAGACGGACAAGACAGGCGTTATGGTGCAGACCTAAACGAAACCTCGTCGTATTCTGCTGAAGTTGAACTCGAGGGAAATGAAGTGAACCCCTGGCCATATTTAAGCTCCAGGACAATAGTGCTACATAAAAACAACACAGGACTAGACTAGACTACACAGACTAAATTAGATTAAAAGGGTCAAAAATAACAAATAAGATCTAGAACTAAGAACTAAAGATATAAATGTTACTTACTATGACAATGAAATTAGTTAAGTCAAAGCAATTTTATGTAGGGATTAGGGGTGTGCGATATATATAGTCTGCGATAATATCGTAATTGTTGTTTTAACGATGTGCGATTTGATATTATCAGTATTTTGCCAAAAACCAAACAAAACACTCCTACAGAGTGCCATGAAGTCTAGTAGATAGACTAGTGCGCGCACGCATTTAGAGTGCGTTCTTTCACTGCGTGATTTAGTCTGTTAAAATGCATTTAGAATGATCACAAAATTGAAGATATAGGGGCAGAAAATGTATATATTTATATCGTTTCATATAGTAAATCAATATCACATGAAGAGTGCCGTTTTTCTCAAAAAATCAGCATGATTACATATAAATTTTTTTGCAACAGTTCAATAAACAAGTTAATTAAGAGACTTGCGTTTTAGACACCATATTGCCTGTTTTTGCTCTATTTCGACAACAAAAATAATTCCAAACACAGCCACCA
>NW_015547762.1:643008-662622 GCF_001515605.1 Sinocyclocheilus anshuiensis | reverse complement strand
ACAATTAAGTTGCTTAAACAACTATAAACAAAACAGCATCATGTATGTATTCATAGTTTAATACAAAGGGTCGAAAGCCAATCACACGGAGTATATTTTTCATTTAAAAACACGAGTTGCAGTGGGTTGGGGAAAAAACCCGCCATAAAGTCTCGAGATATGTTTTTTCAAAGTTGAACTTGCAGTAATTTTACATGGCTTTCTAAATGCGGCTCTTTTGTGCGAGACGCGAGTGCAACGGTGATAGATGTCCCTCAGAGGTGGAAAGTAACGAATTACATTTACTCGCGTTACTGTAATTGAGTAGCTTTTTTGTGTACTTATACTTTTTAAAGTGATTTTTAAAATCTGTAATTTTACTTTTACTTAAGTATATTTTGTTTCTGACACCTACTGGTGGTTTTAATTTCACATTTAAAGTATCTTTTTATTTTATTATTATTATTTTTTTTATAATTTAAAATGAGTATTCAACATTTTATGTCTTATATATATCAAAACATTATTTCTGCATTTGTAACTGCAGGTTAAATGCATTCATGTCCTGCATTAAACAGTGTATAATCTAAATGCCACTTCAGATGAAGCTTCTGTGTTTCCTCTGCATTGCAAAGATGAATTTTGTTGATACTGATTTAATTTGCCTGGTAACAGCCCAAATGTCTTATTATTCTAAATAAGTGATTCCTTTAATTAAAAACAACTAGTTTCAGATTTATAGGCCTATCCCAGGGGTGTCAAACAGCCCTGCAGAGTTTAGTTCCAACCCTGATCCAACACACATACCATGTAGTTTTCAAATAAGCCTAAATTATTAGATTAGCTGGATCAGATGTTTAATTAGGGTTATATCTAAACTGTGCACAGGACTGTGGCCCTCCAGGAAATTAGTTTGACACCCTTGGCCTATCCAATTTTTGCCTGCCTAATTTTTACTCTGAGTAAATTTTAAATGAGCTACTTTTTACTTTTACCTGAGTAGATTTTAGACTGGTACTTTTAGTTGTACTTAAGTAAAATTTCATTAATGTAATGGTACTTTTACTTGAGTAGAATATTTTTGTACTCTTTCCACCTCTGATGTCCCTTTAGAAAATGCGTGAAATATGCATTCTGTGTGAACGGCTTGGTTTCAGTCTTGACATAAATCTTCTCCGCATCGATGTTCTCTTTTCCTGCAATATTTGTAATTAACAACGCAGCAGCGCCGCATCTAGTGGCTTCAACTGGATAGGTTAACAAAAAACATTAAAATGCAATGACATTTACATCGTCATCGCATCTCGTGCACCACTGATAAGGCTGCCTCCTTAACGCACACCTATTTGAATGCAACGTTTTTTGCATTCGAATGTGGATTTTTATTTTTAATTCGATGAATATTCGAAATTCGATTTTTTTTGACAGCCCTAGTCCTGAGTCCTCTAAAGACAAATTGGGTACTTAAAAATATTATAAAAAGCAATGTTAATATTAAAATATATAATGATTTTTTTTTTTTAATAATTACATGTAAATCATTTATTCAAATAGAATACATAATATTGTTGAATGGTCATCAACACAAAATACACTTGCAATTTATTACCATTTAAAAAAAAAAACAGTTTTTTATTTAAATATATTTTCAAATCTAATTTTCTTCCTGTCATGTCAAGGTCATTGCTCCAGTCTTCAGTTTCACAAAATCCTTCAGAAATTATTCTAATATGCTGATTTTGTGCTCAGTTATTATAAATTATTATAAATTATTTTTTAACAGCAACATTTCAGCTTATTGACTGCATATAATCTTAGGAAACTCATTATGTTTTGCATTCTAAATTTTTAAATGATGTTTGCTCCACTAACTTAAATTATGAAATTAATTTGTCTCAACATTTGTCATGCCCACAGAGGCTGCTTTCTTATTTGTACACTTTTATTTGCAGGTATGAGACAGTGCTTGAGTCACCACTTATAGTACTCTGCCAAATAGAGTCTCTTGAGAAACTGGAAGATACACAGTTGAGATTTCTGAAATATAATTTTGCTGCATTACAAAGACAGATCCTCTTTATGGACAGTTTATGGTCATGGAAATTACTGGAAAGACATTCTCTATGCAGCTGCATCGATTTTCAGTGTAATTCATAATCCCTTGTATGAGTTTAAACTCTGCTAAATATAGTTTAAATACCAACAGTGACTAATGATAATGAAATTCTACTCAAAGTCTACACAATTGCAGCTAATATGAGGATTTATAAGGGTTTAGTGCAATAAGTTACTGTCATTCTCAGATCCTTCCAGAGTTTGAAGGCAGCTAAGCTGAAGAGTTTCATTTACATATAAAAGAAGGCTGTGTCCAATGTGTTTAGAGTGTGTATATTTAATAAACAAATCGAAATATTAAACAGCAGCGAATATTAATGTGCTTCATCTTTCCTGCTGCTGTGATGTGTGTTGAGAGCATTTGGGTGTCCAAACCTGTTTATGGAAATACTGTAATTTCATTAGCTTACTAAGGGTGGTACAGAGGTCACCACTGACTTAATGGAAAACAATATACTACTCTGGAGTCTTCAAGGATATGGTCCATATGGAACAACTCAAAAAGGCCTCAGTTCAGAAATCTATACTGTTGTTTGTCTAACTTTTTTATTTTATTGTATTTAATATGCCTAACATTATATTTTATTTCTGTTTTGTCGAATATAATGTAAGCCAACAAAAGTAAAAAGGGAAAACCACATACTGGAATAACTGGAAGAGTTAAATAAATTGGCCATTAAGTTTACCTAAATCAGAAATATATATATACTTTTTTTAAAGACAACATAAATGTACATGTTTATCCATAAAGTGCTTTACATATTATTTCTAAAGTTGACTAGGCTGTTATGAAAAGACAAAACATTTATATCCCTGAAAAGCAGTAAACCTCTGTCTACAAATATTACATTTAATGCATCTTAAAACCTTAGTGAACAGAATCATGCATAAAATATGATTCATTATCCTTTGATCACTGACAATGAAAGCACAGTGCAAGGAGTTGTATTGATCCTTTCTACTGATCCTCACCCTTCATCAGCAGCCAGAATTGAACAGCTTCTGTTTGAATAACTGCCTTTAATCTCCTAAATCTCTACGCATGATTGCATCCTTTATTTACCTTGCCTGACCTGGCCTATATAGGAAAGTGTATTGCTTAAAGGGGTCATATGATGTTGCTAAAAAGAACATTATTTTGTGTATTTGGTGTAATGAAATGTGTTTATGCGGTTTAAGGTTAAAAAAACACATTATTTTCCACATACTGTACATTATTGTTTCTCCTCTATGCCCCACCTTTCTGAAACGCGTCGATTTTTACAAACTGTTGGGTTGAACTGTTTTGGAACAGTGTTGTAAATACAACTTAACCACTGATTTCTAGTCGTGTCCTCTTTTGGAAGGTCAAACAAAGTAGTTGCGCTTTCACAACGAAACACACAGCATCACACACGGCGGGCTTGAATGAGGAACGGCCGGCGGGCTTGAGAACGGCACGGCTGGCGGAGTCGGCGAAGGAGCGGCGTGGCGGGCTTGCGAAGTTGATGTATTTCCTCAGCGACCAGCACGGATCAGCTCTAGGCATGGCGAAGCAGATATCGTCCTCTTTTGGAAGGCCAAACAAAGTAGTTTCGCTTTCACAACGAAACACACAGCGCCTTCACGACATGACGGCGGCAACAACAATACTACAGCGAGAATAAAAGTTACGCCTTCTTTCTTTGCATGAACATTTGGGCGGCGTTATGCAAATCTTCCCACATCGTGACGTAGACGTGGGGGCGTGTTAGAACGAGCCGTTTTAGGTAGGCATGGTTGACTCTTAACTTTTATAAAGAATATCTCTTTGGATTTGAGACTTTAGTCTTTGCAACTTTACAGATCTTCTTTATGCACCAAGAGCTTGTAACACTCCAAAGAGAAAGGAAAAATTTAAATCGCATCATATGACCCCTTTAAAATTGTAAACCTAGTTTTCAGCTCATCAGCAAATGGACAGACATTAAGGACATAAAGAGACGTAAAGTAATAAGGATTATAATAGTTCAGATGGGTGAGCTCACCAGTGATATTGTTGCTGTTGTGGGCCTCTTGTCTTTGAGTCTGAATGCATTGCTCTCGAGCCTTCATATGCTCAGCCACCACAGCGCATGCTGGATGAATCGTTTCCACCTGATGATGATTAAAAAAAAAATGTGTGAGGCAAATGAAAGTACAAACTGCAGTACATATTAAGAAAACTGCATCAACATGCTGAGCCCATTAGAGAAAGCTGGTTAAAGAGCAGTTTCACAATTTCAGTCACTTGCCATTAAGTCAAACTGACAAAAAGGAAAAATTCTAACATTTCAAATATTATTTGCATTCATTTAACTCCATTTGTGTTCCACAGAAGAAAGATCACATGGGTTTCGAAAAGACAAAAGGGTGCAGAGTATAGTTATATTTTGGGGTAATCAGATTTGAAATACACTGTATGTCTATATAAAGGATCTAAATATTTATCAGACTGAGACTTAGAAACATCTTGTCAATAAACCCCAGCCACACAGCAAAATTAGTCTGAAAAATCTCATTATCTCCGAAGCAGCCATTGAACCAATTTGAGCCTCTCTTGCCATCATTTACTATAATTAAATGTATTACAGATAGAGAGAGAAATAAAGAGAGAATGAACGTATAACAAAATGTGTGGGATGCTGTCTCATCGACAACATAAAAAGGAAAAGTTGCTTCTGTTTCACCTCTTTGCTGCATAAAAAGACCTGTAATGGCCACCCACTTATTCCTGAGAGGAATGAGAGAGAGTCAGAGGTGGGTGAATGCTAATGATCCGATTAAGCCTGAGGTTACGGTGGAACGAGCAGTAGCAACAGATTCAGAAGTTCCTGAAACAGACCTACGTATCTCAAAAGGAAAACAGAGATGGTGAATCATAACAATACTAGAAAAAAGTGAATTGTTGTATTTAGTCTAGAGGGACGTCTCAGGGGTCTGTGTGTCATATCAATCATCCTCTACGTGTAAATCGAATCAATAGTACGACGTCAGCATGGAAATCAAGGATAAACGTTCCACCTATGTTGACTATTATTCATCCAGTGGTGAAAGTCGTGTTTATGTTCCCTTCACTGAGCTAATAGGCAGAAATGGATGTTGTTGGGACACACGTTGATGCAGTCAGTGAAAACGCTAGTTTGAATGTGTTTACGGCTGTTTGTGTTTAGAAAAGTCTGCATGTTTGCTTGTCTATTTGCCTGCGAGTGCTTGCTAGTGCTTGTGTTCTCTCCAAATTCAAAACCAGAACAGATGGTTGCACTGTTGGTTTCGGTGACGGTCGTCTGCTGGCAGGTGAGATAAGAGAGGAGGGGATGTGGATGGGTTAGGGAAGTTTTCTCAGGGTTAGATGCAGTGCATTTGTACAACAAAGTTAAAGAATGTCTCACAAACATGTCTCACACATCTCAAACTGAATCTGAATCATCAGGGTTGACAACTGATTTCAAATACCTAGCAAAAAACACCCATCCTATAAAGCAAAAAAATGGTAATAATTTAAAAAAATAACAAGTTGCTGTTAACCCACTATATTTTAAAGAAAGTTATTGGTTGACAATTTGAATGGAGCCACAGGACAAATACCCATGGCACCACCAAAACACTGCGATGGTAATATTTCCACCAATTATATAGGTTTCACAGCCTCTAACCAATGTACAAAATACAAAATGTAAAATTTAGATTAGCACACATTGTCATTAATTACTCCAATAATGATTAAAAGTCAAAGTAATCCATTGCACTCCAGCAAAATATAAGTCATTAGAAGGCACACTTAAAGTAAATTTAAACTGGTCAAAGTGTCACAATTGGCACAATTAACATCAAACCTGGTGCCAGCTTTTGAGTGTGAATGAGATTTGTACGTTATGAAAGATAGGAACCTTTTTATGAAGAATAGTGACTTTTACAAAGCTTTCATATGGCTTGGTAATTCTTGGAATGCAGTATGCACACTGCAGTACTGAATGCAGTATGTATAAGCATGTACTGTTTTAACAGAGCTTTTGTTATTTTGGATTCTTTTGTTTCAGACGACAGAAAACAGGGTTTCAACCAACATGAGGGTGAGTAAATGATAAACTCTAAAAGTTTATACTTGGCTAATGATAAACCCATCAAAAAAAAGTTTATCCATAGGTAAACAAAATCGATTACTCTGAAATAAGCCGAAAACGACACCAGAGTGACATATTTGGTAGTAGTCTAGAGGATAAAAATATCTAGATTGAAATTTACTGGTCAGATGTAAACCAGAAAATGATTTTAAATGTATAAAATTTTTATTTTATTTTGTTTGCATTTGCATTCTATAAAAATATAATTTGCATAAATAAAGAGCACTTGCTAAAACTGGATGTTTTGTAGTTAGAGAAAAAAGATGCAGGTTTGCTTTGAAACACCACACAGTATAATGGCAAAACTATTTAGTCAATTCTCCTCTAAATTTATTTTAAAATGTGACTGGTTGTCTGTATACATGTGCAGTTAAATATTTGTATAAAAGAAGAAATCAAAAAACAAGTTTGCATTTTTGTGTGTGAGTATCTATAAAGAGTGTGAATATTCAAAAGATTGATGGAGATTTGTGTGGGAAAATTTGGCAAGACAAACTGCTGCGGTTATTAAAAAATGTTACGCCACTGAATACATAATAACTTCTTTTTTTTATGCTTACGTTGCATGTAATCAGCATATTAAACCCAACCAGATACAACCAATCTCCCTGGCATTTCCTCAAGCCAAGGCCAAGGCTCAACTTTGACATATAGAAATTGTAAAGGGAAAAGTGACGAGAAAATACCTTGATGCATCACTCCAACAAATTTAATTTGAGCCGCAGAACGTAAAATCGCACTCAGAATCCCCAGTGTGGATGAGAGAGAAAAGAAGTGCAGAGAAAAAACAAACAAACAAGCAAACCAGTTGTATCCTACCAGCACTGGTGACACACCATGGGCAATAAAGCAATTGGTTTCAATTAAACAATCCACAGGATTTGACTGCTCCCATGTGGCTCTAAAAGTCCCCAAAAGGTCAAGTCTCCTATCTCAGCAAAACCAATTACGGCACATCTGCTGATAAAAGGTGTTCAAGGCCGCTTCCATATGTCTCCCCACAAATTTGCACTATAAAATGTATCATTGGCCCAAAAATGATAGAGCAGTGTGCTAAAAATCCCTTTATGCCTACATATCTAAATATCTCAAACAGATAAGTAAATAGACACCTGTTGTCTTGAATCACTCTAACCTCTGCACTGGTGACCTGATCAGAAATACTGAATAAGTTGAGAGGGCAAATAAAGAAGAAAAATAACTGACCGATAAGAATCCTGTTATTAGTCTGATAGCATCCAGTGGCCCTGAGGAAGAGGCTCATGAACACATGGAATCATTATTATAGGAAATGAACTGCCATTCAGGAAAGGAAAGCCATATCATTAGAGGGAGTTCCAAACAACAACTACATTTAATTACAATATTGATTTGTGCTCTTCTTGTGGAGCCTGTGATCCTCAGAAATTAGAATGATGATCTACCTTTGCATAACACAAAGGTTTGGTAAACCTGGATAGAGTTTGTTTTGGAGGCCAATTAGTCACATGAATTGCACGGTTAATTTTCATGACAGGAACCTAATTTTGCCACTCGGGTTAAAACATGACAGTGTTCCTGTACTGGAAATGGTCATCAAAACATCATTAAAAGGAGGCCAGGATCTCAGGTCAGTACTGCTAATCAACTCAAAATCTGTGACACATCAGCACATTAAATATAGCAGATACAGCACATTAAATATAGTCAAGTCAAGTCAAGTCACCTTTATTTATATAGCGCTTTTAACAATACAGATTGTGTCAAAGCAACTGAACAGCATTAATTAGGAAAATAGTGTGTCAATAATGCAAAATGACAATAGTAAACACTAATTTTTCAGTTAAAGACAGAAAAATATAGCACTGGACTGATCCCTAGAGGATACAGTGGCAATCAAATGGCATAGATTATACTTCATCAACATCATTAGCTCAGTATGACGCCTTTTAAAATAAATGTATCTTTTGTGCATATCTACTTATATTTACATTTATATTTATTCTCTCTCAAGGACATCTCACCTAAATCTGGAGGCAGTGCTATTACGAACACTTTTAACTTCTACGATATGCCACTCAAACAGCAAACACTATACATTTTCTAAGTCAGTGGTGCAGTGCGATGCCTTTTAAAATAGATATGTAAATCTCTCTCAAGAAAACATCACCTGGATCTGGAGGAAAATGTTAATACACTTGATGTCAGGGCCATTATAAAACACTTTTAACTTGAATGATATGTCATTCCAACAGCATACACCATTCTTTGTCTACATCAGTGGTACAGTGTGATGCTTTCTATAATAAATATGCAAATATCTCTCAAGGAAATCTCACCTGATTCTGGAAGCAAATGCTAATATTTGACATTAAATACTTTAGGAAAGTCAACTTAATCCTATGGTTTGTCACGCTATACCCAATTTAAAACAGTATTTGTTAATTATTTGAGCATAACTATAATTACATATTCTTATGATTTCATATAAATTATATTTGTACTTTTAAAAATGAATTTGTTACAAAAAAGGTGAATAGAAATAGTGATAATGTGGCCAAATTATACTGTAACATTACACCCTATACGTGAATATGTATTTGGGGGGGGGGGATCCATAAATATGTTATACAACTAGCCTAACAAATTTTAATATCGGGGACATACAGCCCACAGCAGAAACCACTGGCTACAATACATATGATCAATTTGCAAATACTTTCAATCATTTTAATCAAAATCAACTGCACAAAACTAATTGCTATATATAGTGTATCAATAAAATATTAGAATATGTTGTATAAATGTTAAGAGCATAGGATCACACATTGATAACTTACTGCCTTCCAGTTGCTCTGGTGAATCCCCAAACTCAGTAAAACGGCGACCAGTCTTACAGTTGACCAAGTTCTGAAGAGAAACATAATTAAGACTCCGGTATAATAGGAAAGAATGAAGTTTGTTAGTGTCTAACCAAATAACACAGGAGCCTCTGTTAGATCTCTGGATGTTTTCCAGAAGTCTCGATGTCTCCAACCATACTGCTCGCTGCCGTTCGGCACAAATGCTCAGTCCTACATAATGTCTTATGGAGCTCGTAATAGCTGTAATTGAATCACGCGTCTCTTCTCATAACAGACCGTCAACAACCTGTCGTTGTGATTTCCCAGCACACACTGGGCAGAAGAGTGGCGCGCGTGGAGAAATGAAGTCACTGTACGCCTCCCCTTTACGCACGAAATGCCGCTGACTTCACTGATTAGATAAACTCTGATTTCCAGTCATACCCTTATTAAAACTGTTTGGGGGAAAACAAACAAAACAGCCAAATTGCCCGCGAGTGAATGGGACGGAGGCTTGCAGTTACGTAAATTCACGAACTCCTGAAATATAATTAAATGGAGTAAAATATTATTGTTTATATTATGAAATATATTTAATTTTACAATTTACTAATGATTTTCCAGCTCCTATCCACCGATCATTTAGGCTATCGGTGCTATGGCTACATCACATACATAACCTAAACTTTAACTATTTGTTTTGAGGACTTTGTAACTTTATATGAAAGGTGAAGGAATATTATGTTAATGTTAATGTAGGCCTATGTTTTTTAAAAACAATCACTAGGACCCAGTACAAAATTATTGCTGAGTTGCCCCCTTATGTATAGATGTTTAGAAATTGGATTAGAAGAATTAGAAAAAGCATCTTAACTATTGAGAAACGTTCTATCTGTGTGTAAAACTGCAAAACATAAATAATAGACTTCAACTGCCAGTTTAAGAATATGCTCATATTAGGTTTTTGAGTGTAATCACACACAATGTTTGAGGGAGGGCCATGAGATGTTTTAAAACACAGTAAGGAAAAAAAAGTTACATTGGGAGACCTGTATGAGAGGAATTTATTTGAATAATCTGTTCATTGACTTGTGATTCCAACAGCGGTGAAGAAAGCGGACATCGCACATGTACCACGCTGTAGGACAAAGGCTTAAAATATTCTGCCTTTTTGTGTAACCACTGAGTTCCTCTAAAAACTGCCCACTGATATTCCCAAGTCAAAAGATCGAAGGTTTTTTGTGCAGTCAAGCTGATGCACCGCAGGGTCTGTATTAAGTTCAAATTCATGAACAACAAGAGTGACCAAATGATAGCACAATTTCATAAACTCGGGTTGGAGCTTTTTTTTTTTATTATTGTGAGGAGGAAAAAGAAAGATGAAAGAGACCTTCACCTCATCTCAGTAATTGGTCAGTTAATTATCTAATATCGTATTGTGATAAATTATGCATACCTCTCACAGTTTTATTCCTAATGATGGTCCCTATTGTCTTTTCCTCCATACCTAAATTATATTTCTTTTCAGTTATCAGGTCTTTTTATTGCCCTCATTTATCCTTTTTCAATTTCATTGTCTGAACTGTGATTGTCTTGTTTGAATTGCCATTTAGCATATTTAATGAACAGCAGGGACTATCACAAGTAAGCTTATGGTCACACTTGAGTACGTGTTGCTTAGGCTGTCCGTTAGGGAGAAGACAATTTGCACATGTATTTGATGTTTTAATCCAGCAAGGGAAAAATATTTTCTTAGCTGGACAGTATACCCCTATTGCTTCCAGCTGCCTTGTCATGCTGAGAGAAAGAATGAGATAATTAGTTTTAAGGGCAGATTGTCATAAACATTGATTTCCATGACAGCTGTCCTCAAAATAAACCTGATTTAAACATACTGACCAATAAGACTGTGTGGTAAACGCCCATTGTGTTGTGTGATAAATGCTCAGTTCTGTGACTAATGGCCAGATTAAATTTTCTGACTTTTCTATAAAAAATAGAGCAATATTCTACAAAATCATCTGTCAGAAGAAGAGAAAAAAATATTCTGAGTCATCAGAAGATTCCATAAAAACACAAAAGTACTGACATTTCAAAAAATGTAAAGGAAAGAAGAAATATGGGTTTTGGGGATGCTGAATTTGTTTTAATACATTGCAATATATAATCAGAGGTGGACAGTAATGAAGTACATTTACTTGAATAAAAAGGACATACTACCACAACAAAATTAACAATTCATCTAACTCTTGCATGCTCTTTAAAACATTTTCCTCTCTCCTTTGTCCTCCTCCTCCCCCTCCTTCTTTAACAGGTGACCACTTTGCCACATTCCTCTTTAATAAAATTAAAACCATCAGCACAAGTTCACACCACAAACTGTCAAACATCTTACTAGAAAACATACACTTGCTCACATCCTTCTCTCCACTTTCTGAGGCAGAAGTCTCCAAACTCATCCTTTCCAATCATCCTGCTACTTGTCCGCTTGATCCAATTCCATCTCATCTCCTTCAAGCCACTTTTTCTTCAGTTGTATCTGCACTCACTCATATCATTAACACATCTCTTCACACTGGTGTTTTCCCCTCAGCATTTAAACAAGCTTGTGTAGCCCCACTACTTAAGAAACCTACTCTTATCCCAGCACTTTTAGAGAATTACAGACCGGTATCCCTTCTTCCTTTCATTGCAAAAACACTTGAACGAGTTGTGTTCAACCAAGTTTCTGCTTTTCTCACACACAAAAAACCTCCTGGAAAGTAACCAGTCTTGCTTCAGACGTGGGCATTTAATTGAGACTGCCTTGCTCTCTGTTGTTGAAGCCATAAGACTGGCAAGATCTGCTTCCAAATCTTCAATACTTGCTGAATTTGTCTGCTGCTTTTGACACGGTTAACCAGCAGATCCTCCTGTCAACACTGCTGGCAGAGGGCATCTCAGGAACTACACTCCAGTTGTTTGAGTCTTACCTCTCAGATAGGTCTTTCGAGGTATCTTGGAGAGGTGATGTGTCCAAGTCACAACATCTAGCTACTGGGATGCCTCAAGGCTCAGTTCCTGGACCACTTCTCTTCTTTGTCTACATGGCATCACTAGGTTCTGTCTCCTGGACCACTTCTCTTCTTTGTCTGCATAGCATCACTAGGTTCTGTCATTCAGAAACATGGCTTTTTATATCACTGCTATGCTGATGACACTCAACTCTCCCATTCATTCCATCCTGATGATCCAACAATAGCTGCTCGCATCTCAGCATGTCTAACAGACCTTCAACTCAACATTGCCAAGACAGAACTGCTTGTGGTTTCAGCAAACCCATCACTTCATCATAATTTCAACATCCAGCTATAGGCGTATCAACCATAACTCCTTCAGGGACAGCCAGGAATCTGGGAGTTGTGATTGATGATCAGCTGAATTTCACAGACCACATTGCCAAAACTGCTGAAGATTTTCTTTATACAACATTAGATTGTTGAAGAAGATCAGGCCCTTTGGAACATGCTACACAACTCCTTGTTTAAGCTCTTGTTCTGTCCAGGCTGAACTATTGCAATGCTCATTGGCAGGTCTTCCAGCCAGTTCTATCAAACCTCTACAACTAATCCAGAATGTGGCTGCAAGATTAGTTTTTTACAAGCCGAAAAGAGTGCATGTCACACCTCTGTTCATCAATTTGCACCGGCTACCAATAGCTGCTCGCATAAAATTCAAGGCATTGATGTTTGCCTGCAAAACACCCACTGGCTCTGCAAGCCTTTACCTAAATTCACTGCTTCAGACTTATGTGCCCTCCAGAAGCTTGCGTTCTGCAAGTGAATGGCACATTCATAGTGCCATCCCAAAGAGGCACAAAATACCTGACCTGCCCAACTCAATCCAAGCAGTCCTTAGCAATCTTCAAGAAATGGCTAAAAACACATCCTTCCATCTACATTTGCCCCTATAACACTTGCACTCTCTATTCTGTTTCTATTCTAACTACCTGTTTTCTTTTTATTTAAAAAAATTACCCCCTAACACTAGTGTTCTCTATTCTTTTTCTATCCTATCTACTTGTTTTCATTTTATGTATTATCAAAAATGACCCTCTAACACTAGAGTTCTGTGTATCAAGCAGTTAGAGAGCATTTTTGTAATTTTTGTTTTGATGTCAAACAAATCTTGCTGTATTTTTTATTTTTTTGTTAAACCAGTGTTGCTGTTGTAAAGTTATACAACTACAGTTGTGTTGCTGGGATTTAAAGAAGGTTTTTTCTCTCTCTCTTTTTTTTCTTATCAGTCTGTATTTACAGCAATTTTACTGTCCACTCATTTCAAATATATTTGTAAAATAAAACAATTTAACATTCTAAAAGCTCTTTATTCCAAAGATACACGCTAGTCAGGTAAGGTATTGCAAATATTACATACAAAAATAATAGAACATGTATGTTGACATAAAAAAGGAAATTTACTTTTGTAGTTATGTACTTTTAAAAGTAAGTACTTTTTTAAATTGCAAACAAATTAATGAAGCAAATTCAAAATTATTTGTTAAAATTTATTGTTAAAATAATGTAGATCAATTGATTGATCGATCGACGGACAGATGGTTAAAAATCTATTGTAAATCTCTCCAAAATATTCTCACAAACCTTCTTGCTTGCATGTTGGTAATTAATTATAGAGAGAAATAATGGGCCTGTAAAATAACTTACAGAGAGGATCAAAGGTCAGATCAAAAGAAGAAAAAAAAAGATCTGCCTTCAAACATGTCAGAAAAAGTGCAGTTTCCAACTTTAATGTCTTTGTACCCTAATTGCATTCAGCAAATGAAAAAATATACTAGGAATTCAATATTTAAAAATGGATCCGTAATAATTAGATAAACAGTAGTTTTACCTGGTGATTTGAATAATTATTAGTTAATATTAAACTTAATATTTGTGCAGGTTTGGTTAACCAACCCACGATAACTGACTGTGAATAAACATAAGTGCATTCACAGTATACTTAACAAATTGCTTGATTGTACCAGAAAAAATATACAGTACCAAAAGTTAAATTACATTCAAAATGGGGACATTTTAACACAAAAACAATAGTATGTTTTAAGAAATCTTTAGTAGCAAGTACAAAAGGATTGTGATTTTATTTATTTATTCCTTGTTTAACCAAATAATGGATCATTTAAAATAATAAGAACTGTAATTACTGTATGCACAATGGTTTGCAGCACTCTTGTATAAATTATATGTGGAACAGAAGAGATTCGGTGGACCAGGACACAGTAAATATGTTGTTTCTCATACAAGATGACAAACATCTCAGAGATGATAATTAAATTTATTAACATTGCAGATAGACAGCTACCTCAACAACTCTGTCATATTGTAGGTACATGTCTTACAGCGGGACAAACAAATCTAATGATGCCTTTACTTAAAGAGAAGAAAGCAGATTTTATTAGTACTCTTCGAATTTTGAGTTTACGCTTTTTGAGAGCCTAATGAACCTAAAATAGAAGGCATCCAAAATGTGACGTGGCTTCACTAACACTTTGAAAACCCCTAAATTGAGAACAATGTACATTTTGACTCTAAAATCCATACTAGCCCACAGAAACATCTCCTCTATTGATGTCCTTGACCGGTTCATTGTCAGTTTGATCTAATTTTCAGAGTCTGGAAAATATGTTGTATGTGCCAACTATAAAAACCAAGACCTTCTCAAATCTCTCACTTTGTTAACAGTTCAAACATGCACTACTATGCTATTACCATAAAATCAGCACTTTTCCGTTAGAAAGTGTCAGCATTTATTGGGATGTGTGCAACAAACCGATGCATGTGCTCCTTTTATCAGTCTCTTGACTTTCATCTTCCTTCATCTGTGGAGTTATTCTTTATGCACATTAATGGAGGATGTGTTTGGTGTCCGTTAGGTATCTCAGCTTATGATCAGCAAAATGAGTGACCTTTGCTATGCTCAGGGAAATTGTGATGTACAATATAAGACATTATGCAGACGTTTACTGGAAACAAAATCTGGCCAAAATGTATGTTCTAAATGCTGTAAATACATTTTGTTTAAACCTTCAAACCTGTCAAAATATATTATGTTAGGAGGACAACAATCTTAAAAGACATTGTGGGTAAGTGCATATATATAAGAATGTACAGTAGCCTGCATAGCTATAGTCTTTACAAAAAGTCATAAATGTCTGTGCAAATTATATGTTAGCTGTAATTACATACTATTTAACATCAGGTTGATATTTATATCCTACATGTAATTTTGTCTGTTTTTTTTTACAGCAGCTGTACCTGTGAGGCTGAGCAGCATGTATTCACTAGCTCTTTGAAAGAGCTTAATTTAACAGAAGGATGTAATGGAGCCACTGGCCTTTCACTTATGAGGTGAACCACACAGCGGTGACATTAGAAGGGCCACTACCTCCTATTACATTCACTACTTTGATTCCTGTAATACAGACCCACATACATGCACTCCTGACATTCACACTCACACATTTCAGATGGAGAACTTAAAAGACACTAAAAGCCGTGTCACTGCTTCCACGAAGCAGTACAAAAAGCAAGGACCCCAAAATGTCAATTAATGTGTACAGTATGAAGCCATTCACTAGATAAAATGTAATTCTATCTTTTGTTTAATTATTAGATGCATGCATGAAAGAACATGAGGACATCAATGATGTCTCATGCCTGAAGTGCAGATGGTGTCATGGTAACACAAGGTAATTGTCCATAAATGATACGTTCCTGCGGAGTTGCAGTGAAGGTTGTATACACAATTTCGGTGCATACAAAAGCAAAATGAATAACCTGGAGAAAGCAAACTACTAAATCTTTGATGATCAGTATAGCAACCATCAAATGTCAAGCTTTGCTAGAAATAATTATACAAATACATGTGTAGGTGTGCTTTTATAAATTGCTCTGCTGTCAACCCACTGCATAAAAATTCATATGAAACAGATTTTCTTGGGCTTAAGGGTCTGTTTGATTCATAACGGAGCAGTCTTTTTAATACATAATGCTTTAAGCAACACATGATGTTGATAATGACTATGCATCTGCTGTGTTGACTACCCAATAGTAATAAATAACTGTTATGGACAATTGTAACGATGTCCTTTGCTACCAAAGGAAGTAACTAAAGTCTTATGGGTTTGGAGGAACATGATGGTGAGTAATTAATGACAGAATTTTCATTTTTGGGTGAACTATCCCTTTAAGTGCAAAAATGTTGAAAAAAAAAAAAAAGTAGTCGAGAATACGCAGTGCCTTTTAGCAATGCATATCAATATTTTTAATGTAACCACAAAAACATTTTCCACGACCTAAAATGCAAGAGAGAAGGCAGATTTAAAAAAAACTAAAAAACAAAACAAAACAAAAGTATAAATAAATCTCACAACACTTTGAAAACATTTATTATTATTATATTGATTACACAACCAACCTTAACTGAACCTATAAATCTAATTAGAGTTTTAATTCTCTATCTCTCATATAAATCACATCTAGCAAAACATTCATATTGCTGGAAAAACTAAAGATTCTTAGTGTCTTTCTTTCAGTGTTACGGACTCCCTAAGAACAGATTTAGAATATTTCCTCTACTGCATCTGATCGGTATAAAAAGACGGAATCTAAGGACTTGACCAAGAATGACAATCGAAACAAGTAATCATGCACAACACACCTGCTCATACCTTCTCCTACACATGCAATTATTCCAAAGCTGTTGACATAGCACAAAGGCAAGATCCTGTTTCTGTGACTAGACCTCTCAATTACACCAACACAGCAGCCATGGTCTGAAGCAACACTCTGCACATCAGTATTTGCACTAAGCAGGTGTGCAGTGAAGAAAGTGTCATCCTCATTAATGATTGCTTTCTCCATATAACCTGTTGCGCAACCTCTGAAAATACCTCCTTGATTCTGAACTTCTTATTCCATAGAACAGAGACCATAACAGTGTCTTGGTGAATAAGGGAGTTGTTGTGTTCAACATGAAGGTTTAATGGGGATTTCATCCTACGTTTTGTTCTGAGACCTTAAAGTAGGTTATTAACGGAATCACAGATTTCGTATAGCCAGATGTTTTAATTGTGGCACAAAGTAGTTCTCATTGCAACCCATTCTGGCCAAGAACTGCCTGCTTTGGTGGGGATTCATCTGAAGCTGAGTGTTTTCATGTTCCAGCTCAGCTTTTTTAAATGTTGTATGTTTCATGTTTGTAACGATAGAGGCGTCGTGACAACGAAGTGGAGATCCAATAGCAGGCTTTATTAAAGGGGTCATATGATGCAATTTCAATTTTTCCTTTATTTTATGGAGGACTGTTTCCTGATCCTGGTAGAGTAGACTACAATGCTGGCTGTTCTGACTCACAGGCTGTAAGTATGTTTTCATTTTAAGGATTTGCCACTGATGATTCCAACGTGAGTTTTGAGCAGTGTAGAGTAGCACTTGTTTGTCATTTCTCCGATCACAAATGCAGACATGGTTTTATGTTTACGCGGCGCGATGCAACGCAATGCGTAAAAAGACAGTATAAATCTTTATAATCCGTAATTATGTCCCCACTGGATGCAACAAATGCCTCGTTTATAATGGGTTTTAATGTTTTTGAATCGTCACTCCGGCCGGACAGGGCATCACAGTATGGTAAGGGGTAACATTTCCGTCACACACTTGAGGTATTCGGCCAATCACAACACACTGGATAGCTGGCCAATCACAGCACACCTCGCTTTTCAGACCAATGAGCTTTGTAAAAATCGATGCACTTCAGAAAGACGGGGCATAGAGGAGAAACAATAATGTACAGTATGTGGAAAATAATGTGTTTGTTTAACTTTAAACCACATAAACAGATTTCATTACACCAAATACACAAAATAATGTTATTTTTAGCAGCATCATATGACCCCTTTAAAAAGAGCATAGCCAAGACAGGCAGGGTCAGACACCAGCAAGCAATAACATCCAAGGCACAGGCAAACAAGTAATCCAACAAGACAGGCAATGGCCAAGGCAGGCAGCAGTCAATCAAAAACAAGATAACAGTCCAAGGATCAAAAAACGAGAAAAACAAAACTTAGAAACAAGGAAACTAGGAAACACAGAAGGGATAAACACTCAATCACCAGCAAAGACAGAGAGTGTGTATGCTACTTTTAAAGTCCTTCTAATGTGAGACAGCTGTGAACTGATGATGAGATCTGATGAGAGACAGGTGATGCAATTCATGAGTCCATGCAAAGGATTATGGGAAATGGAGTACTGGGTAAAGTGGCAAGAGTCTGGAGTGGAGTGCCCTCTCGCGAAGAGATTGTGACAATGTTAAAGTAAAAAAGGAATAGTTCATCCCAAAAATTACATCCAAGATGTAGATAATTGTGTTTCTTAACTAATTGTGCATCATCAAGACACTTTAACTTCAAACTGTTAAAATATGTTCTCTATTCATAATATTGCTTTCTCAAATGAAAAAAGTAATCTGAATCAGGAGAGAAATATGTGTAGATCAAGCACTGTTTACAAACAAAAACAGTCCAAAACAGTTCTAAACAAATATTTTTCATACAAACATGCATCTTTTCACCTCACAAGTCGTTAAATTGTGTGGATTACTTGTGGATTATTGTAATGCTTTAATCGACTCTCATTCTGATGGCCCCCATTCCCTGATGATTCATTTGTGAGCAGGTGAAGTTTTTTCAAATCTGTTCCAATAAAATAACAAACTCATCTTGGATGGCCTGA
Organism: Sinocyclocheilus anshuiensis; assembly: GCF_001515605.1. Classification (NCBI taxonomy): domain Eukaryota; kingdom Metazoa; phylum Chordata; class Actinopteri; order Cypriniformes; family Cyprinidae; genus Sinocyclocheilus; species Sinocyclocheilus anshuiensis. The sequence continues at coordinate 643,797 of NW_015547762.1, read as the reverse complement.
ATGAACTGGTCACTGCAGGACTTCTTCAATTACTATTCAGTTGACTGAATTTTCCAATTGACATAATCCCCTCTGGGTCCCCTTGGGCCCTCAAACCATGGATCTCTTATCTAAACAGAATTAGCCCTAGTAAATCTACCTTGTTGTCCAATATGGGTTGTGTGATAAAATCAAAAATGTCCATATCAGATTTTACTCATAAATAATTGTTTAGTGTTCCAGCAGTCGTGTATATACTGATATTGATATGTGAGTGATCTTCTAAGGGCCTAGTGCAACCCTTGTGGCTTTCCTGGTAACTTATTTTCACTAAACCACATTCAGTAACCTTTAATTCATTTTTAACTCTGGAAATGTTTAGCACCAGGGACCAGTGCTCTCCATTATGCATTGAAAAGACCAATTGTGTGTAAAAGTACTTCTGATTCAATTAAGGCAAAGTATGTCACAACACATGCATTTAATGTAATGAACTGATGACAGAAATTAGAAAATTTTCATATCCTGGCACTATTCTTAACAGGTAATCCTATTTAACTGATCAATCAGATTTGTCAGGTGAAATCAGTTGACATTGACCCCTCCCACACAGTGCTGAGCTCTGTCTGCATAATGCATAATGAGATCATCACGCAGGCAACGCTTTATTGATTTAGAGTCAGGCATTAGTACATTTCCTGTGCCTGTAAAGCAGTGCTTGCTGATCACAGGTCTGCTCTTTTCTGTGTTTTTGACAATGCTTTGTGAATTCAACATGTGTTGGTTGTGTATTCACACATTCTCTTTGTT
>NW_015547762.1:633618-639181 GCF_001515605.1 Sinocyclocheilus anshuiensis | reverse complement strand
TATATAGTTTTTTTTTTTTCAAAGTCGTAGGTAAGAAAATGGAGTATGGAGTATGTTTTACAAGAAAATACTTAATAACATTACATTTCATTCAGTGTGTTACTTGCATGTAATGATTATAGTTTTTTTTTTTTCAAAGTCGTAGGTAAGAAAATTATTATTGGAGTATGTTTTACAAGAAAATACTTAATAACATTACATTTCATTCAGTGTGTTACTTGCAGTATCTATGTAATGATTTATGAAATATACGAGCAATTTCCAAGTGAAAATTGCTTCTGTGTCAATTTTCCAATACAATTTATTTATTTTATTATTATTAGGCTATTATTTGTTTCGCACATTCACTATTTGTATTTCTTTTATATTTGTCATATCGAACATTTTTATTTTTAATTGTGACACTGTTAGATTACATTTGCTGTCATCTTCTCACTTCGGGTAATTCTTTAAAAACAATAAAAACACAGCTAAATGTAATCTTTAGCAATTCAGCAAATGAAAATTTCCACACTGTACATTATAACATAGTGACAGCTGAATTCACTTTTTATTTAATGTGATTTAAGGCAACAGAAAGTATCAAGTCAGGAAGTCATTTATCTCTATGGGAAGAAAATAAATATTATAACTTAGTGTAAATGTTTACAGTGAAGCCTGTTGCTTAAGGCATCTAAAGTACCTACATCCAAGTGTATTAGCTGTATCATAGCACAGGTTATACCAAATCCCCTTTTTATTATCCAGTCTTAAGGAAAGATTTCAGTAGAAGTGCTGTTGTGAGCCCTTTCCACCTCTTGCAGTCTAAACAACTACTGTTCCGTCACTTACAGTTTACGATGCTGTAACGAAAAACACAAACATGTAAAGTCTCATCCAGGTTTATCCCTGTTTGGTCAGGGGAGGAATGTAATGAGCTGAGATCTAAGGCTCTCACACAAGCGCACACACACACACACAGGTTTGTTTTTGTGAAAAGTGGGGACATCCCATAGGCGTAATGGTTTTTATACTGTACAGACCGTATATTCTATTGCCCTACACCAACCCTACCCCTAAACCTACGCCTTACAGGAAACTTTGTGCTATTTCAGATTTTCAATACACTCCATTCTGTGTGATTTATAAGCGTTTTGAAAAGTGGGGACATGGGGTAATGTCCTGAAAAGTCACCTTCTCCTTGTAATACCTATGTCATACCTTTGTCATTATACAAATGTATGTCCTAATTTGTCACAAAAACGTACACACACACACACACACACACACACACACACACACACACACACACAGAGAGAGAAAAAGGACATAGAGGAAGTAATTCCTTTCAAGACATATTTATTTTTTGGGTTGATCTTTTACACTAGAATGAAATCAAATACACTAAAATAAACAAATTCAAGAATCAAAATATTTTGACAGATAATTTGCGACACAGTAATTACGTACAGTATTGCTCACAATGTTATTCAGTAGCCAGAAAGCTTCATACAGAACCTCAAGAACCAATACAATTGAAAATTACAATTGGAATTCTGCAAGTCATCAACTTAATTTGTTATAGAAACAAAATCTTTATCTTGTCAGTATTAAATGTAAGCAAAAATGTCTTGACTCCCTTATCTATTAACATGAATTAGGCAGCAAGCTACAGTAGGTCAGCAATACGCATTTGAAAAGAAAATATAACTTCCCATTTTGGTAATAGAAAATGATGATATATATTATTTCTTATACACATACTTTGACAATTTGTGTACTTTTATTCAAGTCTAAATCACTTAAAGGATATCAGCTGCGTCATCTTCATCCAGCATGTTTCAAAAAGTGTGTACCGCCCACCCAGACAATGCAATATGGGAATTCCATAGAGAAAGTAAATAATTCCAACAGAAAGTGTAAATATCTGACTGATAAATGCTCAAATATGGAGCAGAAGCATATAGTTTCACAATTTCCCTTAAAAAGAACATATCATTATTAGAATCCATTACTAAGCAGACCTATTCATAGATAATCAGACTGCACATTCTCATTTATTGACATGTACGTATTGATTTAATCATCGATATAGACACATGGTCTTGCTCTGATAAAGGTACATGTAACCATCGCAGAAGAGTCGCTTCGCCACACCTTCCATCTCTCGAGGCACTTGATTAGCCAGCTGAGCCAGAGGCATATGTAGGTACTGGCCAACCTCAGGACATGCACGTACTTCTGGGATATTATAGCCATCACTTTCACCTGCAAACAGGAAAGTGTATGATCTACATGTTCAAACCCACGGTTAAAGGGATAGTTCACCCAAAAATGAAAATTCTGTCATTAATTACTCACCCTCATGTCATTCCAAACCTGTAAGACCTTCGTTCATCTTCTGAACACAAATTAAGATATTTTTGATGCATTCCGAGAGCTCTCTGACCTCCCATAGACAGCAAGGATCCTTACACGATCAAGGCTCAGAAACGTAGCAAGGAGATCGTTAAAATAATCCATGTGACTTCAGTGGTTCAACCGTCATTTTACGAAGCTATGAGAGTACTTTTTGTGCGCAAAGAAAACAAAAATAACGACTTTATTCAACAATTTGTCTCCTCCGCATCACCTTATAGCGCCATTTTGGGGAGTATCACATACGTAAACAACGTATGTATGGGGATACGTTGCTTATGTTCAGATCAAAGCGTAAACAACGTAAACAGTGTATCTGCGTACGGTGCTGCCGACACAGAACAGCATACGTTGTTGCATAATTGTTGAATAAAGTCGTTATTTTTGTTTTCTTAGCGCACAAAAAGTATTCTCGTAGCTTCGTAAAATTACGGTTGAACCACTGAAGTCACATGGATTGTTTTAACGATCTCCTTGCTACGTTTCTGAGCCTTGATCATGTAAGGATCCTTGCTGTCTATGGGGGGTCAGAGAGCTCTCGGAATGCATAAAAAACATCTTAATTTGTGTTCCGAAGATGAACAACGGTCTTACAGGTTTGGAACGACATGAGGGTGAGTATTTAATGACAGAATTTTCATTTTTGGGTGAACTATCCCTTTAAACTCAAACCAAGCACACATTTACTTACCAACGCGGTCAGCCATACTATCAAAGAAGATCCAGTCAGTATCCTGAGGTCCATATTTGACAAAAGAGACATAGTGGCTGGTCTCTATACACAGCACAGCAAACAGCTCGAGTTTCTCCCGTGGAGGAGTGCGGCGATCAGATCCTGAACTCTGTGAGTAAGAGAAGCCCTGAGGAAGAAGCAGGGTGCTGGGTTTGTGGCATCGACGCTGCTGGTGAGAGTGCACCTACACAAACAAATCAGTTCCAAGATAGATGAACATATTATGTTCCATTAAAATGTAGGAAATATTTAAATAAGTAAATGATTTGTGATATATAAAGTACATGATTTAATCTACTCCTTATAATCCCTTTTAATAATTAGTCTAATAATTGAACAATAATCAAGCCTGTGAAAATACCCTTAAGAAAGGACTGAATGTATGCATTATAATTTATACAGAATATTCCAATAAATGCAGAATGCATATTTAACAACCTACCTGAGCGGAACATTTCACACAGAAATATTTGAATCCTCTATCACTAAACACTGTGTCTCTGAAGCACTCGGCACACTCCTGATTTGCTAGCTGACCGCACAACACACACTGCTGAGGACCTAATGAGCAAGTAAATATATAACACACCTCAGGTCACTTAATAGAACACACAGAAAGAGGGAAACACATTACTTGGAAAATCCCAAGACATTCATAATTTGTATAGGTGTTTAAGACAAGTTACCATTCGCGAGAAGACCTGTGATGTCCAGTTCTGTAGAAGGAATGATTTTTGGAAACATTTTGAACCTCTTCCCTGAGCGAGGCATAGTAAGAATCAGGCAGGCAGGCACCTGGTGGCATAAAGAAATAAAACTCAGTGTAACAGCTAGATAATACAATGACTTATACATCTAGATTGTGGATCCATTTCAATAAGATATTGAGAAAAACACATAGAGGATGTATATTCATTTAGGTCACACCAGAAATATTTAAGTAGAGAGTAACAGTACCATCTGCAGGTCAATTATGGAATGTCCAACCAAAATAATCCAAATAAAGAACTGAAAGCAGAATTTCAAACACTCAAACAAAAAAACAAAAGGAAGAATGATACCTCGTCTAGTTTGAGACTGTTGCTGTAAAATGAATGCTCCAGTAGCTGCTGAACTGTCGGCAGGACTAAATTGTGGTTATAATCCATAAAGATTTGGTAGTAGTAACAGCTTTGCACTTTTTGTATGCTTCCTGATTGGCTGCTAAAGGCAGATCAAGTAATAAACATATATTAATGCATAAACTCCAAAAAACTTCTATAAACTAGAAGGCATTCTATAAATGCCAAGACATATTTAGCAGAAGCAATCTCTGAAAATTAGAGGTAGGAATCAAGAAACAGATCTTTTTCCTAAAAACTGTAACAGAATCATTTTCATGATGTTCAGTTTGCTTACAGTTTCTTGAATGTCAATCTTCCGCCTTTGCAAAGAGATCATAATGCTAAAATTTTCGGACAGTGTTTCCAACGTGTAGTTTATATGTGTGTGTGTATGTGTTAAATAGTATAGTAGTTAGGATCAATTATTTGGTACTTCCTCAAATTACTAGGAATAAACAATGAAATTGTGAAGGAACTAGAATAGCTAAATTCCTGTCCCTACTGACAAATGAAAACAATGAAAAAGTTCCCTACCAGAGTATGAGTGGCGGATCCAGAAAGAGAATCTCCTGCATGATGAGAGAGAGGAACTCCTCAGGATCTGCACACATCAGGAAAAACACTATGCTTAGTGCAATTCTATAAAACAGCCAAGAGATCTTTTCTAGATAATGAGATATAAATAATTTGTGGAAACAGCTGTGTAATATTTGAGATCTGCGTTTTGATGACTTGTAGAGAAATGTAAAGTCGGACATTTTTCTTTAATATTCTGTTTGAAACTTGACATCGCTAACAAAGCTGAATATGGCTATGACATCAAGGAGATAGCGTACCCTTCTCATCTGTGGTGTAAGTGGGGCAGTGTTCCCGTTTCTGTAATTGTTTCCGAAGATTCATCACACTGTGCTCTGATACAAAACCTTGTCTGTAAATTAGGAGAGAAAATTAGGCTATTCAAGCTCTCCTATATGTGTATATGTACAATAAGTGTTATTGAAATTTCTGCTTAGCATGACTTTCAAATTTAAATTTTACAAGGTCAAAATTCTATCAATACAAAGCCAAATGAGGGCCACAAGCTCACTTGCGGAGAGGGTTAACAATGCTCTTTAGCAGAATACTTTGAATGGTTTCATATTCTGTAGTCTTAAAAAGCAGAGAATCCAGAACTGAAGAACAGGAAAACACACTGGACAAAAAGAAAAAACAGAAATAAGATCATGCCATATTATTGAACTGTTGATAAATTAAACCAGAGATATTTAAATTGTGCTTATTTATTTGTTGACTCTACTTCTACATTCTACACTAATTATATTTAATGTAT
>NW_015547762.1:624040-633229 GCF_001515605.1 Sinocyclocheilus anshuiensis | reverse complement strand
TATATATAATTATACAGTAGATATAAATATACATTATAATACAACATACATTAAAACTAAACCATATTTATGATGAGTTCTAACCTGAACAGGGCAGAGTCCATATAACAGGAGTTGCAGTGACCCTGAATGCCTTTCATCTTACCAATCAGTCGTTTTGACACGTCTTCTGTTCTAATAGGTGGCACATTGTCCTGTTCCTCAGATACCATTGCCTCATCATTATCTGTCACAGAGAAGAAGAATGAGGCACACATGAAAGTTACACAAGTTACACTACAGTAGGTGGCAACATAATATTGGTTGGTGTAATCTACCTGTCCATGGTAAAGTTTCACTTTCTTCTAATAAACACCTGACACACTTTAAATACAGTACAATGTAATTTCACAAAAACATAACCATATCATTAGGTCTTACCAGAGTGTCCATTGAACAGCTTCTTCTTTACACCAGAAAAGCGATCATCAGGCCGACAAGATGAGAGTTTCACAAATAGACCACAGTGAGGAGGACAGTTAAAGTACCGTTTTCCTTTATATGTTCCATCAGTCACGCCGGCACTGCTGTCCTCCTAAGAAAAAATACATATATTACAGTCTTAGTTTAACAAATGGTGAAACTGGCTTATATTTTTATTTTATTTCAGAACTACAGGAATTTCTGAAAGATTACAACAGTTGAACTGGTATATAGAGAACCTACCAGTTCCAGTCCAGCAGTCATCCCAGGGAAATTGGGTAAACATCCAATCCAGCGGACAGTACCATAAAGTAGTGTTTTTCCCTGAAACTGCACTAGGGAGCCAACAGTGATTTTGTCAGAATCAGTAACACCCCCCATCCCTGGGCCCTGAGAAGTGTCCATTTTTTCAGTTCCATCTGGTCACAAAAATAACAAAGCAAAAAACGAAAAGTATGATATGAAACTAACTCCATTACATTGATAGGATAGAAATTATTGTTTGCATGAGTGTCCAAGCCCAAATGCTTATACTAAGGTTGTATTATGTGTTCTTCTGTTCTATAAATACACATAAAACCTGCGGCAACACATGCATATGTTACCTTTATTTAACAGCTCCTCTTTAATTACACAATCCAGTGGGAGCATTATCTCTCCTCCTCGCTTCCCCTCTTCATCCTTATCCTGAGAAGAGGAACATTTTAGAAAAGTATTCTTACTTAATATAACATTGTACAATAGCTCTTCGAGTTTTAGGTGAACACACTATTATACCTTAATCTGTATACTGTCTTGTTTTTCTTGTACATACATCTATGCAATATGTTTTTTAAAGATCTGTAATTTTCTTTTAATTTACATTTAGTTAACATCATTTAGGGTTATAAACAGGTTTCAAAGTGCAAGTTTTTGCAAACAATACCGTTATTGTCTCCGTGAAAATCACAAAAACGTAACTTTGTGAAAACGGTGACATTGCATGCGTATTACGTGTTTGCGTAGTGTTTCTTTACAAAGTAACATTACCAACTATTGGCCTGGCATGGATAAATACAGTGTGTAAGTCGTTTTTATGGATCCCTGTGAATGGGGATCATTTTGATGATGTTGTCATCTGTATGCAAAAAATACAAAGGAGTCTCTTAGCAAAACTTTAGCAAATCATTATCTTATAAACGTACCCTAAGAGATAGAACATTATTCTGGGACTAATATTTATGTAAACATTCAGGTAAAGCTTTCTTTTTTGGACTTGTTTCTATCATGCTACCAATCCAGTTGTTTTTATCTTTAGATCTAAGGAACGTGTTTAAAGAGAATGTTACAACAACAAAAAAATGTCACCCAAAAATACAATTTCTGTCATTATTTATTCACTATGTCATTATTTATTCCTATGTCATTCCAAACCTGTATGTGGTTATTTTTTCTGTGGAACACAAAAAGTGAAATCCTTAACAATTTCCCCCTCTTTGTTCAACTTAAAGAAACTTATACAGACTTAGAACCACATTGACTAAATTCATTTTTGGGTGAAATATTAATTTTTAGTCACTCTAAGAAGTCAGAAGTCAGTACTCACAGTAGATATGAGAACCATTTTGCCATCTGGGTGGTCCTTTATATCCATAACCATGCCATGGTGAGCATTTTTGTCACCAAAAAAGGTTACTCTGTCTCCAGCTTTGAGAGGTTCAGTAGACGTCATGGACAGGGAAGACTGAGTTGGTAGTGTGGGTGCTGAAGGTTTATGATCCACTGGTTTGATTCTTGTAAAAGGGGCAAAAATACCTGAGTTTTTAGGACATGTGAAGTATGATGAACCATCATTTTGGCCTTTTCCTTTATCTTCCCCCTAAGAATAAAAATAATATAAGACTTATACAACCACATTACTCTTAGTGGGTCGTTTGTATTATTCTACCTCTGTTCTCTCTTCAACAATACTACAGACACAATCTCGCTCATGCAAGCAGGTTACTCACCTGCAGTTCCACCCCGAAGAAGACTCCTGTTATAGGATCAGAACTATAAGATGTGAGACTGCCAATGTATCGAATCACACCTTTGAGCCACTGCCCTTTATATTCCACGTGAACCTGACCGCCTTCAGACAGATTTGAAGCCTTCTCTAAAGCCTCAGGATCTTTCAGGGCCAAGAGTCGGTCTTCATTGGACTCAAGAGCCATCAGTAATTCTGCTTCTCTGCGTGACAATGGCTGCAGAAGAACTTTATCAAGCCATGTATCAGTTAATTTCCCCATACAAACTACAGGTAAAATGTCTGTGTCGTTTCTTTTTTGCCTTGCATTAAATCGTTCTTTATATATGAAGCATATTTCACCAGCCTTTATATACACATTTGGTGAAGGTGGATTTGCAGTTATCATGAAGTATATATTGTTGTCAGCTGAAGCCATTTGTTGAAAATGTTACTTGGAAAAGTGAAGTACGTCAGGCTTTCAGGTAGACACCAGTGTTTCCAGTGTGGGCATGGGCCTATAGCATTGGAGTTATGTTACTTGCTCACTTCCTCTGAGTAATGCATATTCTTCTTCTTTGTCGTTTAAATACCTTCAAGTTAAAACGTAAACAATGTAAAACAACTGCGCTGGTAGATAGGAAGATCTGCGTAGACACCCTCTGTAAAATAGTCAAACGTTAGTGATAGTAACTTTTGTTTGTTAATAGATTATTGATATATCGACCTGGAATAATATATGGCTAATAAAACGAAGTTTTTAAATAAGTTAACAACCACTCTCAATCGACCTCATAAAATTAATAATTCCCAATTAAATTGAGCAAACATTCGATCTAATTATGCTCATTACTTACCGATGTCAGTAGTACTTTCGATTTCTGTAACCCAAAACGAAACTGTTAGAATGCAAAACTGTCAGCCTTCTTCCAAATACAGACACTTAAAAAAGTTGTTGGAATAAAGATAATGATGTGATTATCAGAAGTATATAATGTTGCTCTAAATGAAACTACTCTCTGTAGTTTACTGTCAGTCTGTACATTTCGAACAACCAGGCACAGTTCAGCTCAAAACCAAAACTTTAGAATCATCTGTTGAGAGGCGTGTTGTGATTGGATGTTGCCTGTAAACGTATTCACAGGCGTCGTCGCGGTTTTATGACATCTGTGTTTTGGTGTGAAGATGGCTGATCGTGAAGCGCTAAAAAGAGAAATAGAGGAACTGCAAAGTAAGTGTGGCTACTTTATTTATATGGCGATCATCTAGTGTAATTCAACAGTGGTTTTAAGCGTTTTTCAAAATCCTACTTTCGTTATTAGCTACATTTACCTTGTGAATGAAGTATTCAGTAACACCGTGGCTGACCTAACGTTATCCGTTATTCACTAAAGCTAAGATATTCACTAATTTGAAGATGTTTATATGTTTGTAATTTCTTACTTACCGCAGTTTGTTCGTTTTAATTTTTACCTCGTTGTTGGTACTGGTTCTTTGCTGGTTGCTGTAGAGCAGGTTCAGGGATAAACAAGTCTCTGGGCGAAAATGACGTCCAAAACCGATATAAAGGTGGTTCGACGTTTTGACGTTGGATATTAGACAGATATTCAACTGCGAAAAAAATCAATAAATTCTTAGTGGATGAGTATAATTGTATAAAAAATGGCTTATCTGAAAAGCATTAGAACGTAGAACTGAACACACATCGCAGTTTATTTAGTTTACTCCTCCTCGATATGTTGCAACGCATAAAGTCTCTAGCAGCAGCGAGCTAGCGCTTAGGCCAGCTAGGGACAGTCTACAAAGTACACGTAAAGGATAAAACGATTAATTATTAATTAGTTTTCCCTCCGGAATGTTTTTTACAATGAACAAAACAAGAGCAATTTGTGCACCAAGGTCTTTGAAAGATATAAAGACAAACACTTATAACGCTCACTTGAATTTAAATAAGAAATATTGTAAACAAGATATGTGATAGTGGTTATTATTATATTATTACTATTAATAAATATATTCATACAAGAAAAACAATATTAAAAATCATTATCATTCCATAATCCAGTGGTTATGCAGTAGGCTGTTTTCAGGTCCGTGTGAGAACATTTTAATCAAATGTTCGTTGTTTTCACAGAAGTATGACACCAAAAAAGTACACACTATTGAAATTAAAATCAATAAATAAATTCATTTAAAATAAATGCACTCTTCTGTATCAACCTCATGGTGTGTGTCTTTACTGTTTTTATAAGAACATTTTTATATTTGTTTTAGTCACAGAACTGTGACAGAAAACATGCTATTGAAATTCAACAATTAAGATAAAGCTGGCAAAGTGTTGTTTTGCAGTTGTTTTGACTTGAATTTGAAAATCCAATTTTTAATCAATTAATTTATAACACACAGTTTTATTACACAACTTCAATGGGTGTGTCTTGTTACAGATTAGACAACCATTTTGATGGTGGTTTTAGCCACAGAACTATAATTGAACACATACTATAGAAAATTAAACCAATACATATTTTAGTTGAAAATAAATACAATCTTGTACCTCAGCTTCAAAGACTGTGTCTTGTTACAGATTTCTTAAAGAACATTTTGCAGTAGTTTTCATTGTCAAAAGAGATGCAAAAGTCACGCTATTGACATTCAAAAATCCCTTGCGAAACCTTCCAAAGAGTCTCCGGTATTACTGCCCCCTAGAGGAAGGTACTGCAGTTGTTTTGAATGAGTTTGACATTCAAACCTTTAATAAGTTAATTTAAAATGCATACAGTTTTCCATCTCAACTTCAAAAGTTGTGTCTTGTTAATTGGGCCTAAAAGAGTGTTTCTATGCAGGTTTCCGAGGCTGAATCTCTGACAAATGTCAAACGTCGAACCAACTTTATATCGGTACAACCAAAGTGAAAGAAATGACCCACATTTTTATATATGCGCATTTTGAATGCCTCTGTTCATTTATTTGTTATTTAAATTTGGTATGTTTGATAATATTCTATTCTAGATTATTTCTTAGTAGCTATTGAATAGCTAATATAAACTGATTTTGATTAAAAATTCAAATCCATTCAGGGTTAAACAAAAATGATTTCTAAAATCTCCAAACTTTGAAACCAATTAGATCAAAATCTCGTGACAATCATAAGGTAAAGACCTGTAAGGAGATGGGGACCAGAAATACTTAAAACAATATATTCTAGAACATCATTTATTGTTTTAACAGTCCCTCCATGATTTTGCGATTCTGCAATCGCTGAATTCATCGCAAAATCAAGCAAACTCCGCAATTTTCGCATGCGTTCGTCATCGCAATGCACATTCAGTCAAAGAAAGGTTGTTTCTCTGTTCCAAAAATGGAGTGAACAGCCTTGTGTTCTCATCATGACCGATTTACAAGAGCTACATTGGACAAACGAACCGAATGCAGAACGAATCCGCTCTACTCGTTTGGGCTACGCAGCGCAGACCGTTTATCTGCTCGGGCCGGAGCCGCGGGCTTCGCCGCAGAATCAATAACATCTCTGTGAAATCTTGTGAGAAGCATTAAAATTAAAAAAGCTACAGATATCAGAACAAACGCCACTGATGTGGAAACCAGGAAAAACATTGCTCAATAAACACAAATCACCACCATTCACCATGGATTTAACAGTAAACTATACAGGAACAACTTGTGGCAGAAATGGTCTAATGTTTTCAAGTGATTTTAAATGCTTCACACAACTTTTCCCAGCACTTCAGAGCTTTAAGTATTACCGAATTTGAAAGTTATATTTAATGTGATGACATTATTCGTTCATCCTTCGTAGGTTGCTCCATTTATAAAACTAAAAGTTTCATAATATAGGAAAGCAAAGACTTATTTAAAAATAAAAAAGTCATTAAATTATCACTAGTAGATGGCTGCAGAGAAATACTTATATGCTTATTAGCCATTTCCACTCCCTAATATATATTTTTTGTATTTATTAAATTATATTTAGACATTATGAATGACAGTAATACAAGTTACTTTTATCTACATCTGTAAGACGTCTGCTAAAGATCTGGGAAACATCTGCTGTGTAATCTGATAAACGTCTCAGCAGTTTTACATGCATTCTAGTAAATGTCTGTTTGACATCTGACAGGAAACGTCTTAGAGACTTATTGCAGATGAGCAAACACTCTAAAAAATAGGCCTACATCTTACATATGTAAATGCAGACATCAAATAGACATCTCCAAGATGTACATGTGCGATTAGGGTGAGTGCTTTACTGGCAGGTGCTGGTGCCACCTTCTGTAGAACTTAATGGCACTGGTGCTGGTGTCCTCAAATGTTAGTCTGGAGCCCTACAATGGTTCTCGAAGTCAGAAAAGTCATAACAATGTTAAAAGAATGTTGTCTGTGGTATATTTTCACTGCAAAACAATAAGAAATGCCACAAATATCACCGCAAATTTTGAGAAAAAATGCAGCAAAATCATTTTAGGCAGCAAAAATCAGAAAAAAAGTCCTGCAAAATCCTGGAGGGACTGTTTTAAGATATGCAATATAATTTATAGTATTTGTTTATGATTACAGATACATTGCATTTGATTTTATAGTTAACAACTATCAGAATCAGAAGAGCTTTATTACCAACTATGTTTACACACACAAGTAATTTGACTTGACGACAGCGGCTTCCAGTGCAGAAGAAAGTACAGACATAGTGCAGACATAAATGATAGTGCAGACATATACATAGGAATAACACAGTAGGGATGGAATATAACACTAATATAAGAAAAAAATGAAATTAAATAATGTAATATATACAGAAATAGAAGTATAGGGAAAAACTTTAATTGTTTAAATAAATGTACAGATATGTAATAAGTGTGCAGATACGTTATTTACAAAGTGAGTTTACAAGTGTACAAATTTTGGATTCTGTGTATAAATATGTCAGTTGTGATGGACAATGTATAATTATGAAAGTTTAATTGTTCTGGCTGAATATAGCCTGCGGGAAAAAACTGTTCTTGTGCCTGGCTTTTCTGGCAGTCAGTGATCTGTAGCGCCGACCAGAAGGCAACAGTTCGAAGAGAGAGTGGGCTGGGTGTGAGGGGTTCTGGAGATGTAAAGATCTTGGAGGCTGGGTAGAGGTGCACCGATAATCCTCTCAGCAGTCCTGACTGTCCGATGTAGTCTCTTGATGTCTGATTTGGTAGCTGAACCATTGTTTAGATAAATGTACAGATATGTTTATTAGTGTGCAGATATGTTATTTACAAAGTGTGCAGTTTAATATAAGTATAACTATGTTAGTTGTGATGGACAATGTATAATTATGAAAGTTTAATTGTTCTGGCTGAATATAGCCTGCGGGAAAAAACTGTTCTTGTGCCTGGCTTTTCTGGCAGTCAGTGATCTGTAGCGCCGACCAGAAGGCAACAGTTCGAAGAGAGAGTGGGCTGGGTGTGAGGGGTTCTGGAGATGTAAAGATCTTGGAGGCTGGGTAGAGGTGCACCGATAATCCTCTCAGCAGTCCTGACTGTCCGATGTAGTCTCTTGATGTCTGATTTGGTAGCTGAACCAAACCAGACAGTTATGGATGAACACAGGACAGACTCAATGATAGCAGAGTAGAACTGTTTCAGCAGCTCCTGTGGCAGGTTGAATTTCCTCAGCTGGCGAAGGAAGTACAACCTTTGCTGGGCCTTTTTAGCAATGGAGTCTATGTAAGTGTCCCACTTCAGGTCCTGAGAGAGAGTGGTGCCCAGGAATCTGAATGACTCCACTGCAGCCACATTGCTGTTCATGATGGTGAGTGGGGGGAGAGTAGGGGGGTTCCTCCTGAAGTCCATGATCATCTCCACATTTTTGAGCGTGTTAAGCTCCAGTTTGTTAAAGAGCAGGTCATATGGTATTTTAAAGTGTCCTAATATTGTGTTGGAGTCCCCTACAACTGGTTTAAATGCATCTAAGGTCAGAAAACATTGTAATTTTCTCAGAATATACATTTAATATTAGAGTCATTTGCCAATGATTTCGAAACGATTAGTTCCAGCAAACCCCTCCCTTTCATAAGCCTACTCTGCTCTGATTGGTCAGCTGGCCAAGCCTGTTTGCACAGAGAGGAGTCCTTAAGCAAGTTAGCAGCGCTACCATTGACAAAGCACCTTTACATAAAACAATAATATAGTGCTCCTATCCGTTCTTATAATAATGACATAAAATACAAAAACACTTATGCAAGCGAATCGTGCCCACAGCTAAAGTTAAGCTGCTAAACTGTGAACACTTAAAACAATAATGGTGAATATGTTAGCCGAGTGCTAATGTGACTAACTGATGAAACAATACAGTTTGTAAACCAAAATATATCTACTGTAATGTTTGAAGAACGACAGACAAAAGACACTCTTAACTTTTTTTGTCTCAACTTTTAATCAGAACACAGAACAGCTGTATCACAGGCGCACCAGCCTAACTAACTCGCTCGTCTCTCCCGCATTAACCCTATAACTGCCGGCGCAGCAAAATAAACAGCAATTTCACAATGATTATAAAGTCTGTGCGCTACACTAAATTCTTTATTATTAAATTAAGTAATCTGAACAACGTCAGTCTACATTAATCGACACATTCTTAGGAAATAGTGGGTTCACAGCGAATTATCAGAACTACTTCAGTAAGACAGAATATCGTGCTTTACCTGGAAACCTAAAGCTGCACTAGGTATACATCACATATTAGCACAAAAATTT
>NW_015547762.1:612788-623372 GCF_001515605.1 Sinocyclocheilus anshuiensis | reverse complement strand
TTGTTTGTCATTTCTCCGATCACAAATGCAGACATGGTTTTATGTTTACGCGGCGCGATGCAACGCAATGCGTAAAAAGACAGTATAAGTCATTATAATCCATAATTATGTCCCCACTGGATGCAACGAATGCCTCGTTTATAATGGGTTTTCATGTTTTTGAATCATTGCTCCGGCCTGACAAGGCATCATCACAGTATGGTAGGGGCTTAACATTTCCGTCACATGCTTGAGGTATTCGGCCAATCACAACGCACTGGACCAATCACCAATCACAGCACACCTCGCTTTTTAGACCGATGAGCTTTGTAAAAATCTACGCGTTTCAGGGGCATAGAGATGGAGTCAATGTGAGTGTCCCACTTCAGGTCCTGAGAGATTGTGGTGCCCAGGAACCTGAATGACTCCACTGCAGTCACAGTGCTGTCCATGATGGTGAGTGGGGGGAGTGCAGGGAGGTTTCTCCTGAAGTCCACGATCATCTCCACAGTTTTGAGCGTGTTAAGCTCCAGGTTGTTAAGACTGCACCAGACAGCCAGCTCTTTAACCTCCTGTCTGTAAGCAGACTCATCTCCGTCCTTGATGAGGCCGATGACTGTAGTGTCGTCTACAAACTTCAGGAGCTTGACAGAGGGGTCCTTGTGTACAGGGAGAAGAGCAGTGGGGAGAGAACACAACCTTGAGGGGTGCCAGTGCTGATGGTGATAGTCCTGGATGTGAGTTTGCCCGGCCTCACTAGCTGCTGCCTGTTTGTCAGGAAGCTGGTGATCCACTGACAGATGGAGGTGGGCACAGAAAGCTGTGTCAGTTTGTCTGAGAGAAGGTCGGGCATGATGGTATTGAAGGCCGAACTGAAGTCCACAAATAGGATCCTTGAGTAATTCCCAGGTCTCTCGAGGTGTTGCAGGATGTAATGCAGTCCCATGTTGACTGCATCGTCCACAGACCTGTTTGCTCTGTAGGCAAACTGAAGAGGATCCAGCAAGGGTCCAGTGATGTCCTTCAGGTAGGCCAGGACCAGTCGCTCAAATTACTTCATGACCACAGACGTGAGAGCGACAGGTCCAAGTCGTTAAGTCCAGTGATTTTGGGCTTTTTGGTACACAGACCTTAAGCGCAGGTTGAATGGTGGGGGAGGGAGGGAGAGAGGTGGGTTGCAGGGGGTGTAGGTGAATGTGTGAAGTGCAGATCAGAGCGGATGGGGGGTGGTAGACTGGCCTTTTCAAATCAACAGTAAAACACATTCAGATCATCAGCCAGTTGTTCATTCTCCACAGACTGTGGGGGTGGTGTCTTGTACAAGGTGATGTTCTTGAGACCAGTCCATATTGACGCCGGATCGTTGGCTGAAAACTGTTTTCTCAGCTTTTTAGAGTAGTTTTTTAGCCACTCTGATCTCCTTTGTTAGTCTGCTCCTGGCCTGGTTATACAATAATTTATCTCCACTTCTGTAAGCATCCTCTTTGGCGTGACAAAGCTGTTTGAATTTCCCAGTAAACCACGGTTTATCATTATTAAATTATAAGAATGTCCTGGTGGGGATGCACATATCCTCATAGAAACCGATATATGAAGTTGCAGTCTCTGTGAGCTCATAAAGATCGGTGGCTGCAGATTCAAAAACACTCCAATCAGTGAGGTCGAAACAGGCTTATAAATCCCGCTGTGCTTCATTAGTCCATCTTTTAACAGTCTTTAAAACAGGTTTAGCTGATATCAGTTTCTGCCTGTAGGTCGGTATAAGATGAACCAAACGGTGATCAGAGAGCCCCAAAGCTGCCCGTGGGACAGAGTGATATGCATCTTTTATTGTGGTGTAACAGTGATCCAATATATTACTGTCTCTGGTGGGACATGTAATGTGCTGCTTGTATTTTGGCAGTTCACGGGAGAGATTTGATTTGTTAAAATCTCCAATAATGATTAAAAGAGAGTCTGGGTACCTTTGCTCCATTTCAGTTATTTGTTCGGCCAGCTGTTGCATCGCGGCGCTCATGCATGTGTCCGGAGGAACGTACACATTCACCAGAATGAAAGAGGAGAACTCCCGCGGCGAGTATAAAGGTTTACAGTTTATGAAGAGTGCCTCTAAGTTAGGATAGCATACCTTTTTCAGCGTTGTTACATCTGAACACCAACTTTCGTTGATGTAGAAACACAATCCACCACCTCTCGTTTTCCCTGTTAATTCTGCGATGCGATCCGCTTTGAACGGCTGGTAGCCCGGCAGATGAAGCGCATTATCCGGAATGGCTTCACTCAGCCAGGTTTCAGTGAAGCACAGTGCAGCAGAGTTAGAAAAGTATATAGCCCTATGTTATACAAACGTGACTTCTCGAAAAAAACTATGTTAGAAATCATGAATTAAGCTCATATTTCTTTTAAATATTTTGTGGTCAGCCATTTAGACGTAATAATCATAGACTGTATGGTAATAATAGATTAAATTTATTTATAGTAACTTATTTAGATTGAGTTCTGCTTAAGCTAATTAGCTTTTGAGTTCACATCACAAATATATATTGAGTTGAATTAACTTTTTAAACATCTTTGAGTTAAATGAAGTCATTTAATTTAGCGAATTTCACTGTTAGGTTTTACAGTGTATGTAAATAAGAAATAACGTGAATCTGTGCATTTTAATGTGTTTGAAAGACAAAAGCCTTCTGAAGACAAAGACTTGTGTGAATAATATATAATCATGTAATCAATAAAACAGTAACTGTAGTCTGATTATGAGTATTTTAAAATGTAATGTAACCTAATTAAAAGTGTTTAATTTTTGGAATCTGATTATGTAGCTAATTCAGATTACTTGTAATCCACTACCCAGCAATGCATACAACTATTTAAATATTTTCACAGCATAGCAAGACTCGATTACATCGTGGGAGTGGGTGTTTCCAGCAAGCTCTTTTGGATCAATTTGCTCACCACGACTCTCTGATTGGTAGAATCTTCTGCACAGCATCATGGGTAATGTAGTTTTTTCACTGCAAATTCAGCTGTTAATCACAGTTATTTTATAATAAATTGAAATGATGTGAACGGATGGCTTCAACGAAAGCATACACCATTAGTTAAAAATCTCAGGGCTTGAAGTAGATCTGTCTTTAACCCTCTGGTGTCTGAGGGTGTTTTAGGGCCCTGGAGAAGTTTTGACATGCCCTGACATTTGTGCTTTTTTTCAGTTGCTTATAAACACTGTCTCTGGTGGGACACGTAATGTGCTGCTTGTATTTTGGCAGTTCACGGGAGAGATTTGATTTGTTAAAATCTCCAAGAATGATTAAAATAGAGTCTGGGTACCTTTGCTCCATTTCAGTTATTTGTTCGGCCAGCTGTTGCATCGCGGCGCTCATGCATGTGTCCGGAGGAACGTACACATTCACCAGAATGAAAGAGGAGAACTCCCGCGGCGAGTATAAAGGTTTACAGTTTATGAAGAGTGCCTCTAAGTTAGGATAGCATACCTTTTTCAGCGTTGTTACATCTGAACACCAACTTTCGTTGATGTAGAAACACAATCCACCACCTCTCGTTTTCCCTGTTAATTCTGCGATGCGATCCGCTTTGAACGGCTGGTAGCCCGGCAGATGAAGCGCATTATCCGGAATGGCTTCACTCAGCCAGGTTTCAGTGAAGCACAGTGCAACAGAGTTTGAAAAGTCCTTGTTGGTGCAGGTAAGGAGAAGAAGTTCATCCGTTTTGTTAAGAAGGGAATGGACATTCGCGAGATGAATGCTTGGGAGCGCAGTTCGAAAGCCACGCGTGCGAAGATTTCCTCTTCTGCGTCTGTACGCACGTTTGAACAACACAGCTGTACCTACGACTAGAATGTCCAACAAAACGTCTGAATAATCAAAAACCGGAAAAATATTGTCTGGGATGTGTTGCTTAATGTTAAGGAGTTCGTCTCTGGTAAAACTTATAGAAGAAGAATGACAAAACACAGAACAAACAAACAAAAACATCAGAAGAATTTCGGAGCTCAGCGTTGTGGCTGCCATTTGCGGCGCCATCTTGTTCTTTAATAACTTTAATAACTATATTCTAATTATTCAGATTTATATTTGTTTCACTTATTTAAAATTCAAAAGATTTTAAAATTATTTTTTTTTTACTTTATATTTTTCACTTTATTTAATTTTCTGACATTGTTGTCGAGAGATTCTGTCTAAGGTTTAACATTAATCAGACTCTCTGTTCCCAAGGTTCCTCAGCTTATTACTAATTTTTTTTAAATAATAATATATATATTTTTTTCTGTCTTCTGGAATCGAGTGTAGTGAAAAGAGATGGCCACACCTCTGTTACAGACCTTGCATTTACTGAAGTCAATTTCACTCATTTTTAAATAATCAGGTCAGTTCAGATTAGTCTCACCTTAACCTTACACGCTTAATCTTTACTTTGCAGACCTCATTAATGACTATAAAAGTACTCATGGTGACGTTCCCTCAAGTTCTACGCAGTGGGGTCGTGCCAGACACGGCTCAAGGAGGGGCCAGGGCCAGAGTCGTGGTCATGCCTCATACTACACACAGTCATATTCATCACTGCCAGAACCTTATGTGCCTCATTCTTCTGGCAGCTGGAGGAAAACATACTCGCTTAACAACAAGAGCAACAGGACAGTTGGGTGCCATGTGTCTCATCCAGCTGTGGACCACCTGAACCAGCCTCACCATCACATCACTACATCTGGTGATGCTGCTACTGGGAATAGTGCTGGACCATTTGGAAACAACAGTGTTTTATTTAAAAAGTTGAAAGCTGAACAAACCACAGATAAATATACAACATCTTCACTTAATGTCCAAAGTGAGACTTCAAAGGAGAGGAAAAGTGAAGCAAGTGAAAAAAGGACTGTGCTTATACCTTCAACAGGAAAAAACGATCATGGCTGCTCATCTACCAGTATACTAACTGACTCTGCTTCAACATCTGACCCTGAAATGAAGATAAAACCCACTTTGAAATCATCCTCAGCTGTGAACAATCCCTCTATCCCTTCATCTGTCAAACCTTCAGATCCTGTTCAAGTCAAACCACACCTTTCCACTGCTGCCTTATCCAATAGGACTGTTGTAATGCCAACAGCCAATAGAGATTGTACTATGGCTTCTTCTGCCACCTCTAACCTTCAGTCTCAGGCTTCCTTAAGTCCCACAAAGCTTCAGCTTAAGCTAGATTCAACTCAGACATGTGTAGCCTCGCCATGTCATAAGAAATCTCGGTTTACTTGGGTGAAAAACCAAGAGATGGTAAACATAAAAAGCACACCTAAGCCAGTGACCTCTGGATCCTCTCCTGGGACAGCTACTCTGAAACGAGTCTCCAGCTCCAATAAGAAGGTGTCTCGCAAGCCTAATCTTTCCCTCGGAGCTCCTAAGACCTCAAAGTACACCTGGGTGTCTTCCTCTTGCTCCTTGTCAACAGCTGGGAAAGCAAACGCTTTAATGAAAACGCCACGCAAGCCCCTTTCACCCAAATCTCTTAAAGTCCCTGTAAGAACATCTCAAGGTGGACTGGAGGTACCAATGAAAGAAAAGAGATGTGCCACAACCTTAACAACTTTATCAAAAAAGTCTAAAGCTACAGGTGCCTCCACATCCCATGCTGACCATGCCAGCCGCTATCGCTGGAAAGCGGCTGGACAAAGCGCAACAGCAAATGCATCTAGCTCAATTTCTAGGAATACCCATAAGGGCACGGTCTATCACTGGACAGCTAACAAGAATGGTCAAAAGGGGGAAAAGGTATTTGCTCTGTCCTCAAACCCCACCTACATGAACCCTACTACCACCCCACTGTCAGCTGGTGCTTTCAAGCTCAGGAGTCGAACCAAGATCATCAGAAGATCTGCTAGCAGGTGAGAGTTCTGCTTTAAGATTGTGATGTATATACCATTATGCAAGGGGATGTGAGAAGTCAGAATTAATTTTAGGGATGCACCGGTATTAAAATGCTGGCCGACTCAATCATGCTATGGCCAAAATCTGATAAATTGATATGAAATTTTTATACTATTTTATATAAAATAGACAGATATATTTTTCCTCTTGCAGGAGTAGTTATCTGTCCTGTTAAAAAAGGACTGATAACGAATAACAGTACTTGCCTGACATGTTGAAATGCATGATGTTTTATTAGTGTAATTATTAAACACAAGTAAGTTTCAAAAATGTGTATTTGTGTCAAATATCAAATAATGTGATAAAGCTGACATAGACAATTCTAAAATTGACAAAACAAAAAAGCTAAAACATGGAAATTTCCTGGAACATGTTTCATCACAAACTGTAGAAACCCAGTGTATTATATGACCTTTTTAAAGTGTAGAATGATTGCTAGTTGCAAGTGTTCATATGTTGTGGCAATATTGTTCTTAAACTCTCCTTTAGATGGCAGCACAAATTTCCTTAAATGTCCTTTGCCCATCAATCAAACATTGATTGATGGGCAAACAAATTTTTACAGAAATTCTTACAGCATTTCGTGTATGTTTTATGTATGTCTATATACAGTCCCTCCTTAGAGAGAAGATACAGCCCCATTGTGCAGACTTTAAGGAGCCGGTATTCTTTGCGGAGACGGACACACGCTCCGGTGAAGAGTCCAACCAATACCAGGCGAGCACAGCCCAAAGTGCTGGTTTCATTTGGCAGACACAAGCTCCGCCGGTGATGGCCCGTATCCGCTGGGGATAGGAGGAGTTAATTAATTGCCCAATCGGGCCGTGATGGTGTACATGTGCCGATAGCGGGTAATTTGCAGCAGTGGCACGCCGAATACGGCTACACTATCAAACCCTGCCAGCGCTCTCGCTCAGTAGATAAAAAGGAGCTAATGCGTAATTATCCCTTTGCAAATTGGATTGTTTTAACGAACTGGAGAATATAAGCCCAACCTGATGGAAAGCAATCACTGTTTTTACAGCCAGCTCCACCCCCTCCGCCCCATCCACAATCTCACTGTAATCGCTTGTGCTCTGTTTCTGCGCACATTAGAGTAGCAGTATTACCATAAAACTTCGTTCCTTTTGCATACCTGTAAATTACCTGTGTCTCTTCCTTACCAAGGTCTTGTAATAGGAAGTTTTGTCTTGTTCCAGCCAGGTGATGCTTCTTTGGGTTGGATGTGAAGAGAGAGGGGGCGAGCGGGAAAGACAGGGCGGGTGATGGAGGGGTTAGCCAGAGGGACTCTGTGCAGCAGATAAGAGTGGCTAATAAAGAGCAAATTGAATTAGTAATGAGGAGAAAGAGGGCAGCCGCGTTAAAAACCGCCACTAACTGCCTCTCCTCACTGCCATGGCCACCGCCGCGTGACATCTCTTAATTCCTTCTCTGATGAGTGCCCACCACATGTCTCTCTCTCTCCCTCCCTCTCTATCTGTTTACCGAGGCTGGTTGGTTTTCTGTTGGGGGATTTAAAGGGGCATAAACCTAAGTGAGCAGTTAGGAGCGTAATGAATTGCGGGCAGGGGAGAAGCGCCTCGATAATCCCATAAAATAGATAAATGACAGAACACAATAGTGAGGAGATGAGAGGGAGAGAGAAAAGGAGAAGAGAGGAAATGAAGCAGCCTGAAGCGTCTCAATGGAATTTTGGCTTAGGATGCTTGAGGGTTCATAGACAAATGAAAGGCAACTTAGTGTAGACTGATTAGTCTTCACTCCCTACAGAACAGCTTCATATATTTGTGGATGCATTTAAATCCGTACGAGGTCTTCCCATGGGTTGCATTCCGTTTTTTTTTAGCTTTTCACAATCATGAACAGTAGTTGCACAATCTTCATTTTTTTACTTCTCTTGATATGAAAGAGAAAAAAAATTAGTAGGTCATCAGTAATATCAAGCAACATTCAGATTATATCAGTGGTCAACATATTTAAACAGTCCAAGCTTGACTGCAAGCTAACTAAAGATTTTGTGTATAGGTTGTGTAAATTATGCAGATTCACTGACAAATATGGGTTTTTAGTTTTATTTTTTTTTTTTGTAATACTATTCTATAACTTTAAACATGTTGACACGTACATGAAGCTTCTACTTTGTTTTAAGCAAGCCTTTATTTTTTGACTAGCCAGTTACTCATGTACACTACTGTTCAAAAGTTCAGGGGCTGTAAAATGATCATTCATTCATTCATTCATTCATTCATTCATTCATTCATTCTTATTAAGAAATGGATACTTTTATTCAGCAAGGGTGTGTTAAAATGATCAAAAGTGCACTTCTAATATAATGACTGCTAAAAATTTAGCATTGCCATCATAGAAGTAAATTACATTTTAAAATATATTAAAATTAAAAGACCATTTTTGATCAAAATCAAATTTGACCATTTTCTTTTTTTCTTTTTCAACTAGGTATGACAAATGGCAAGCATTGACAAGCATTTTGCCAACTGATTCAATTGTTATGGCTTTTTGCTGGGTTGCCTCACTTGAAATTTAATTGATACAAAATCCTGCTCCATATAACTATATCTCTGTTCTTATTGACTGTTATCGTCTTGTCACCCAACAGCTTTGCATTCAGTGTGGACAGACCAAAAAACTCCAGAATCTTACTTTAGGTGTTTGTTTATTTATTACTTATTTACTTTTACTTTTTTCGCAATTCAAAATTTGCTGAATTAAAAAAAAAAATGTAATGGTTCCTTTTCATTAGTATAGAGGAATAAGTAGAATCTTTATGTGGGTAATTTAACAGCCTGTGACTTCAGATCTCCCCCTCATGCATGTTTGTGTAGGCAGCCTCTCCCCCATGTGTTTAAGTGATTAACTTAAGGTAGAGCTGCTGTGCTGTGTCTTTATTTGGTATGATGTATGTACACCTCCACCCTACCCCCTCCCATTCCACACACACAAATGCACAGTGTTCAGGTCAACGTTTTAACATCTCCTCTGCAAACCATTGGTATTTTAATGTGTAAATCAAAGGGCAGCATGTATCTTTTTCAGCTCACGCGCATGCACATGCTGACCGGCAATGATATGGAAGGTTTACGATTAAGCTGGAGTCGGACACATCACTCTTCTCGTAAATGCATACTCGCATAGTCATGTTACCGCAATTCCACAAACACGCCCATATACACACCTTAGCCCTGACTACATCCATAGGGGTCCTATTACTGTACAATATTTGCACCTTTTTATTTGCCCATAAATCACTTGTCCGGTCTTTCACAGCTCTGATCTCGCTGTCATTTTCCACTCGATCTGATGGTGCCGTCCCTCACCAGCTCACGTAAAGTTTACACACATGCATACGGTGGCCACACACGCAAGTGTCAACAGCAGCTAAATATAGGCTTGCAACATTAAACTTTTAGGTTTTATTTTTTTGTATTTTTGTATGAAAGAGCTTTTATGATCTTTTATCATTTACATCTTTAACTCACAAAATATCTTTACAATTTGGAGGAAGTGTGCAGAGGTATTTTAATCTATTCATAGCTGCAGCCTAATTCACAGGATCCCTACATAGTGTTCATTGCTCTCTATACAACAAGCAAGTGATATCTATAGAAGTTCAGGTCATTTAACAAAATTTGTTCAGGGGTATCGGTTAAGTTTAGCATGTATTATGTTCGTGGTGAAGTGCAGTGTAAGGAAGGTAATGTTTTATGAAGGGTTTGTATATGTTCATCCTGTATCATCTATTTTTTCCCCCGATTTTTATCTTCATGCATTACATTCTGTCACTTTATATAGGTACAAAGTATCTTTTCCATAGATTAGCACAATGCCTCACCCCTCAGGGCATAACCACACACTCGGTCGACGTAAATAAACATACACATATCCTGGCAACCGGGAGTTAAATTGGGATTTTGTAATTGGGGGAACCCTAACATCTGGCAAGCTATGACATGAAACCACCCCATCCCCCACCCCCAAAATGTTAATAATTGAAACAAAATAAGAGGGATCATGAAAATTGCATGTTATTTTTTATTTAGTACTGTCCTGAATAAGCTATTTCAGATAACATATGTTTACATATACGCCACAAGACAAAATAATAACTGAATTTATAAAAATTACCCCATTCAAAAGTTTACATACCCTTGAATGTAAACAATATTATGTGTAATTTCCTGGATAATCCACAACTGTTTTTATATTTTGTGATAGTTGTTCATGAGTCCGTTGTTGGTCCTGAGCAGTTCAACTGCCTGCTGTTCTTCAGAAAAATCCTCCAGCTCCTGCACATTCTTTGGTTTTCCAGCATCTTCTGCATATTTGAACCCTTTCCAAAAGTGACTGTATGATTTTGAGATCCATATTTTCACACCGAGGACAACTGAGGGACTCATGCACAACTATTACAAAAGGTGAAAACATTTACTGATTCTACTATTTTCAATAAGTAGTATAAATAGCAGAAAATCCTGCTAACATTAGGTGTAAATAGAATCTATAGCTATTTGCACTGTGTAAACATGAATTTATATATATATATATATATATATATATATATATATATATATATACACACACACACACACACACACACACACAGACACACACACAACAAAAACAACTCATAAGTTTACATCCCCCTTGC
>NW_015547762.1:611182-612773 GCF_001515605.1 Sinocyclocheilus anshuiensis | reverse complement strand
CAAATAAGTTCAAACATCCATTCAATATCTATTATTTCCTGAATATTACTGATGAACTGATCAAAAAGTAGGCTACTGTTCACATGCGTTTTACTACTATATAGTATAGTAATATAGTAATAATTTAGTACTTTCTCCTGTTTTATTGTTGGTTTCCTCTTTTCTGATCATTTGGAATGAGGATAAAAAGACAAAAAAAAACATGCAAATAAGTTCAAACATCAATTCAATATCTACTATTTCCTGAATATTATGAAATTCAAGATGGCCGCCCCTGATGACGTCATACTATGCAAATTAGATGAGTATATTTACACCCCACATAAACTTTCGGTCATGCCCAATATTTTTCTAATTTACAGTAGATCTCTATCTTTAAGCCCTTTCAAGCCACAAGCTTTTGAAATCTTGATGTCAAAATCCAGCATTTTTTCCAAAAACCCTGGCGCCTAAAGGGTTAAAGCGAAACACACTGGAATGAATAATTCACTTAAAACGCAATGTGAGTCTCTGTTCTCTCTGCAATCTCTGATGTAATCAGCCTGGTTTCCTTCATATTAGCGCGGTTTTGGACAGATTGTTTGAATGCATTCGCTTACTGGATCGTTGGACTGAAAACTTTCCCTGAGTTTAGCGGCTTAAAATTATCTAATCGCAAGCAGAGAAGCAAAATTGGGTTAAAGGGTTAGAATAGAAATCGTGCTTCAGTAATTTTGCATTAATTGCGTAAAATTATTTGAACGCGTTAAGGATTGTAAAATTAATCGCACGATGACAGCCCTAATATATATATGCATGTATGCATACAATGTAAAAAGTAAAAACCGCCAAATAAGGTTTACACATAGTTATGTTATGATACGTAATCAGAGGGGGGGGAGATGGGGGGATTCCCCCGGTCTATATGTCTCTCTGCATCAGTTAAATTCTTTTTTATTCACAGTGAATAGGAGTTCAAATTCCCACCCGGGTGACATAACAGACCATGCAAAATGCCCAAAAGTATTTAAAATATTGCAAAGTAATGTTGCAACCTTGCAAACAATATGATGTTTGTTATTATTAAAATTGTATATAGCCCACGTTTTTATTAAAAAAATTTTTTTTTAATTTACCGCTTAGGCAATAACGTTGACAATAGCGTATATCTTCAACATACGTTGTTGTCTATGACCAAAAATGTAAGTTGTTCAGTGGACTTTTAAAATTTGCTTTGCTTGAGAAAATAAAAATATACAGTTAGTGTTTTTTTTCTTTTGATTTAGTCGAGTTGCTTTTGCATCAAACAGAATGTAATTTTCGGCAATCAAGATCTGGCAGCAACAGCGCATTTTTCCGCTTGGGCGAGCGCTTTGTGAACAGCTTACCTCACACATTAAATCTGCCGCAGACCAGCAAATCACTGAGAACGCGCTATAGTCCTGACGAGTCATAGCGACAGAGAGGAGCCGAGAAAGCTGCGGAGAATCCGCTCGCCCAGAAGCAAGCATAACTGACGTAGATTTACAGAAAATTACTGCCGTTTGGCAAAAAAAATAATTTAAATAATTTTACGTACTTATTCCTAACTCTTTAAGCTTTAAGTTACATT
>NW_015547762.1:609059-609990 GCF_001515605.1 Sinocyclocheilus anshuiensis | reverse complement strand
GATCACAGAGGACAAATAAGAAACACCGTGGCAGGTGTCGATTTAAAAGTATGCACATTTCCTACCTTATTTGTAAATGAAATTCTTCTCCAATCCTTCTTCTATCGTTTCAAGTTTATCCATTATTCTAATGCAAGAAAAATATAGCTGGTTTTCCAAGTAAAAACCGCCAAATAACATTTACACGTAGTTAAGTTATGATACGTAATCAGAAGGTGGGGAGATGGGGGGATTCCCCCGGTCTATATGTCTCTCTGCATCAGTTAAATTCTTTTTTATTCACAGTGAATAGGAGTTCAAATTCCCACCCGGGTGACATAACAGACCATGCAAAATGCCCAAAAGTATTTAAAATATTGCAAAGTAATGTTGCAACCTTGCAAACAATATGATGTTTGTTATTATTAAAATTGTATATAGCCCACGTTTTTATTAAAAAAATTTTTTTTTAATTTACCGCTTAGGCAATAACGTTGACAATAGCGTATATCTTCAACATACGTTGTTGTCTATGACCAAAAATGTAAGTTGTTCAGTGGACTTTTAAAATTTGCTTTGCTTGAGAAAATAAAAATATACAGTTAGTGTTTTTTTTCTTTTGATTTAGTCGAGTTGCTTTTGCATCAAACAGAATGTAATTTTCGGCAATCAAGATCTGGCAGCAACAGCGCATTTTTCCGCTTGGGCGAGCGCTTTGTGAACAGCTTACCTCACACATTAAATCTGCCGCAGACCAGCAAATCACTGAGAACGCGCTATAGTCCTGACGAGTCATAGCGACAGAGAGGAGCCGAGAAAGCTGCGGAGAATCCGCTCGCCCAGAAGCAAGCATAAAGATTTACGATTTACAGAAAATTACTGCCGTTTGGCAAAAAAAATAATTTAAATAATTTTACGTACTTACTCTTTAAGCTTTAAGCTTTAAGTTACA
>NW_015547762.1:608641-609031 GCF_001515605.1 Sinocyclocheilus anshuiensis | reverse complement strand
TGAACTTATTCTCTCAAATGGCCTGGGTATGCGGAGCATTCGCAGCTTATATGGACGGAACGCCACTGATGTATATATGTATGTATGTATGCATACAAAGCTGGATGGTGCTGGAGTGTACAGGAAATGCAATGGACTGCCAAACAAACTGCCAATAATTTTTGAGGCATTAGTGCTGGAATGCCGTTTTGTATTATCCAGACCAAATTAAACCCCCCTACTGGCAACCATACATGCATTGTAAATTTTAGAGGTGACAGCCAGTGCATCAGTCTCCTCCTGCCCTTAAAGGGGTCCTATTATGCTTTTTCACTTTTTTAATTTTAGTCAGTGTGTAGTGTGTATGTTTGGGCATAAAAAAGATCTAGAAAGTTACAAATCTCAAAGTCC
>NW_015547762.1:599217-608422 GCF_001515605.1 Sinocyclocheilus anshuiensis | reverse complement strand
ATGAGAGCATGTTCTAGTACACCCCCAAAACAAAATCAAGACTTTGTAAAAGAGCATAATAGGACCCCTTTAAGCATTTGTTCCTTATGTGGTGTGTTTGTTTGTTTTTTTGCATCACTCGCTAGTTCACACTTCCTTTAGTTTCTGCCACTTTTTTTCACACCACCACTGCTCCCTCATCTGCTGGATCTCATTCCCGGCTCCTCCCCCCCACCTCCCGTTCTTACATATGCCTCTGCCATATTGAGTAAGCATCCCAGCTCCAGTCCGGTAATAAATACCCTGTTTATGACAAATGTGTGTCGGCCAGCCCTGGTTTACTTGATCCACATGCCCTCCTGATCCTAGGTTAGCATTGCGTGAAACTTTGTGGTGTATTATTGTTAGTTATAGATATGCGATCGTATTGCAATCGCATGAATACAACACAAGGTTGTATGTAAAGGGAGAAAGCCAATAGGGATATCAAGCACAATATAACATGAATGGCGGATTAATCTGAACGCAAAAATATTTACGAGGGCCAACATAGTGTCTTTACTTCTCTCAACTGTCACCCGAGATATATTTGCTCTAAATACCACAATGCCACAGTGGTTTCATCAACTGCGTCAGTCACGCTTGTACTCGCACACCGTCGACCCTCAGTCTCTGGGACGAACATTCTGCTCATTCCACATCACTTTCTCAGGCCCTGCATGTCAAGCAGATGGGCCAGCTCGCTCTTTATTGGGGTGTAATCTCTCCCCTCCACCAGTGTCCACTGGATAAACATCCAACTACTCAAATTCATGCTCTGTACGGGTCCCGGCATGCACATACCAACCTGTTCAAAATGTGTCCAGCAGGCCTGTCTTTGGGAGGACCACCCACCACCTGTTAACAGCTATTGTGTGTGTGTGGATGTTCAGTATATCTCAACTTGTCTGTCCTTCAGCTGTCTGTTGTCAGTTTCTCTCTGTCTGGTTGTCGTTGGTACAACTGCCAATTTCTTTCACCATTGTTCAAATTAATGGAGGCTTGGTGAGCATAAGGTAATTTCAAAAATATTTTACAAAAATCTTACCAACCCCATAGCTTTAAATGAAAGTGTAGATTTGTTATTTGTTTGTTTGCTTGCTTGCTTGCTTGCCCGAATTTGATTATTTATTTGACGTTTAGACATGCACAGAAAAAAATATATAGTGGATATAAAAAAATATATATAAATATTTGTTTTAAATGTAAGAATTAATAAGAAATATTAATATTATAACAAACATAGAAAACTAAAAAAAGGATATTCAATAAATATTCAACAAATCTGAAGAAAGAAATTAGTTTACTATGCAATTTTGGCAATGGACAACATAGAACACGGAACATCTTTTTTAGCAGGGCAGCTTCTGTATATAAATAGAAGTTTACAAATCATTTGGTCAGAATGTAGTAACATACCATGGTAACACCCAGCATACAACCACAGGACAACTGATCAACCTCAAACTCTTTAAAGAAAACACCCCTGTGCTCGACATGGATTCCCAGTGTCTAATTCGTGTACAGTCACTGACAGACGTAGAGAGACATTATCCAATGCTCTTGTGCCTTGCTTCTCTCGCCCGGGCCTCTGGCTGCTCCCTTGTCAAACTGTCAGCTGGCCATAAGTAAAGCTTCTCACTGCTCGGCCTTGTGTGACACACCCAAGCAGCAACGCAACTAACAGCCACCTGCCAGGCACACCCATCCCCTGCGCTTATCTGTAAACTGCATGAGAGCACCTGCAGATTAAGTGAAAGGAGATAAGGCCACTTAGTTTCTATGCAGTTTGAGATGTGTGTCTAATATACACTTACAGGAAAATGTATAAGTATAAGCAGAAATAGAAAATGTGTTTATTGTCAAACTGTTTGCACACATTTTCACATTGAAGCTAGTTTTGAAGCTAGTTTGGTAAAGGGTTGATGTGTGAGATCATTTGTTGAGTGTTTGTGCCAGCAGTTGAAGGCTAAGTGATGAAAGGTGTAATCCAAACGGCAATGAAATGGGACACTGCACTTACACTCCTTCCTTCCCTGTTTTGGGGGTAAATGTTTTCTTGGTATCCTGAGGGGTCTCCGGTAACACAAGGGACAGAATAAATCAGAAACCTTAAACAGGACACACCTGCTAATTATTTAAGAACATACACATCATTTATCGCCTCCAACACATGCATTGTCTTTACGATTTATTGGTATTTTGTCGGTCCAATTAAGCTTTACTTGACTAATTAATGTTGACGTGTGATTGTCATCATCTAGTTTCTGTAGTGATAAATAATGACCAGTATTCACCCAAAATACATACTTATTTTTATTATTATTATTATTACTATAAATTAAATATTGTTACATGTAAATTGAAATAAATTGTTAATTATAAACAAATAATAAATCATTTAATTACCATTTATTTACCACTTACTATTTATTTAAATAATAAATAAATAAATAATTGAATAATAATAATAATGTTTTAGAATTTTCAAACTGAATTTTTAGCTGTAATATTTTAGAGCACACTGCTCCCCTTGTGTGACTGTTATTCAAGTGTACTTTTTTGACACTGAACACTGTTCCTTTTGCATCAGTCTTATGTAGCACAACATAAGTAAGTTCACTTAGTTGTTTTAAGACCATGGCTAGGTTTCTACAAATGGCACGTTATAATATTACCTCTTGCCCAAGCCCTTTAAGTTTCCCTTTTCCAGTAATCTGATCTTAGCGTCCCCTCCCACACACCCTTCATCTGTCCACACGGCGTGAAGTGTTACCATAATAATCACAGTAAATTGGCATTGCATGGGAAGCAGACTATGCGGTCTAAGGCCAGCCAAACACATCCATAATGAGGCTTTTTGGCCCTTTCATAGAGTGGATTGGAGTGAGACAGGTTCATGGGGTTAAAGGTTTCCAACTGGGAGGGGGCAGAAAGAGGGCCTGGCGATTAAGACTAGTCTTCAGGCCTTACTTTAAACCAGTAAGACACTGTTCTCTGGAGGAAAGCTGGTGTCACAGAGGTCATGTTTACAGGGGTGTTGTGCTTCCAGAAAAAGAGACACATCATTCACGCTTGCTCTGGTTTTTTGGAACTCTAATCAACATGCTAAACTAACTGTGTATGTTTTGTTTAGGTGTATTGTCACTCTGTGTTGAAATTTAAAAGACAAATTGGTCACTTGGCCATTATTTCACAGTATTGACAATATCAGTCTTATTGTAAGCACTGTTCGCTTTTGTACAATTGAAATATGTAGTTAAAAGCTGGAATATACACAACATTCGGCAGTCAGCGTTTACCTATTTTATGGAAAATATATGGAACATTTTGTGTATATTGAGCACAGTCTATGATTCCATCAAGTTATAAACAATGTTTGATATTTTGAACTAATTTTAGAACACATTTTTATTTGTCATGCCCAGTATATGTGTAACCATTTACAAAGTTGGCAAGTGTATGATGATTAGTGTTTTAAAATCTGATTGGATTAGGTAGTGTATTCCTCACCTCTAGAATCGACTAAAATCTAAAAAATTTTTATAATAAAATCACTAGTTCATTTATAGGATATGAGAGAATATGCCGATGACTGTTGAAAGACAGGTGTATGAAGTAAGAAGATGAAGTGTAAGAATTAGGTAGACTGATTAATATCCATTTTTATTTTTGGCTGTTATGTGAGCCCACATATGTTCATATCATTTTTAGTAACCATATCCGAGAACAGTTTCAACACATTGCAGTCAATTACAGGTCTTGCAGGCATAGTATAGCCATTTACAGCACCTTCACTGGTGCAGTCTCACTCTGTTTTTGGCCTTTGATCTGTCTTGTTCACTCTGTCCAAGTGGCTAGTTACCAAGTTGCCAAGTTACTTTCCAAGTTGCTAATTACAAACCCAGAAGCACATGAAACTGTGACTCCATTACAGACTAACTAAAGTTGAAAAAGTGAAAACGCATAATAGGACCCCTTTAAAGCTGAAGTGTCATTTTCTGTGCCACTAGTGACCAAATGGATTTGCAGAATGTGTTTTTTTTTTTAAACCTGCAACCACCTTCTTGTTCACCACTCTCTCTTTCTCTTTCTCTCATTTTTTTTTACAGAAGACATTTGAGCTAAAGTTGATAAAGTTAAAGAGATAAAGTTTTCCTGTCTTTTTACACATTTTTTTTTTAAATATGAATTTAATATATTTATTCAGCAAGAATGCATTACCAAAAAAATTATCAAAAGTGACAGTAAAGCCATTTAAAATGTTACAAGTACTTCTGTTTCAAATAAATGCTGTTCTTTTGAACTTTCTATTCATTAAAGAATACTGAAAAAAAATGTCACGGTATGTGGGACAATGTACCATGCAGCACCACTGAAGGATCATGTGTCACTGAAGACTGGAGTAATTGCTGCTGAAATTTCAGCTTTATCATCACAAGAATAAATTACATCTTAAAATAGATTTTTTTTTAAAAAGTGTTTTTAATTTAATTTAATACATTTTTTTATAATAGTAATATAAATTCAGTGTTTGTGAGACTTTTTTTTTTTTTTTTTCAAAAACGACCCCAATCTTTTTTTGGTAGTGTGCATATAGGTTTATGTTCCCATATGCAAAATATTGTAAATCTCCAATCCACAATGCATGTGAAGAGGATGATTGACTTGTTTACGATAAACAAACTTGACCCTTGGCCCTAAGCATATTCTAGAATAGCTTCATTTCATTGCATGTATGAATTACATGGCTTGTGGAAAAGAAAAAGGAAAATCTAAACAATCAGTAGGAGGATGTCAATAAAACAACCACAGTTCAGTTCAAACAGAGCTTGTGTTACTCTCATCGCCATCCATATGGGCTTGAATCAACTTCTGTGACCATAGACTAATGGTATATTTCTGTCCCTTCCTCTCCCTCTATCTTTACTACTCTATGACGGAGTGATGAAATTCTCCTAATTAACTGGCTGGCTGTAGCTGTACGCTGACCAGAGAGGCCATCCAGGGGCTAGAGTACACACATAACTCCCAAACCCACAGTCCGCTCCACCTGGCCCACAGCCCATGACGGAGGGGTGAACTGGGAAACCCGACCCTAATAACTCTCAACTTTCCATTTCTGTTGAAGTGTCCCAGACATTGGAGCTCATGCTCTATTCTGAGCCTAAGAATTAAGCCAGCAAACCAAGCAGGCGCCCCTTCATTCGCCTTTCCCTTTCCCTATTTTTTAAATCTCTCACCCGGCCCATTTTCTGTCTGCTTTTTTGTTCACAATGGGCTTTTTTAGCACAGCCCAAAGTTTCACTCCGTCATATCCCTTTTCTATGCCTTCCCTCTCTCTCATTTGGACTCGATCTTTATTTTGCTCTCAAGGGAGCAGTTAAGTACCTTCAGGCCTCTCAGAGACTCCTGGCCACGATTGGCATGCAAGTTCCCCAGCTCAACACCCCCTATCCAAGTAAGCTCCATAAACCCTGCATGCACACACATACACACAGGCTGCCCCAACAAGCTATCTTAGTCATCCTCACAGGTGGCTGTCCAAATTTAAAACCGCAGGCTGTGTGTGTTATCCTGGGAAATGTGTGGGAGCTTGTTTAACACACAAAGCTCATAAACTGATGGACAGATGAGATCTGGGAAGTGAGTGTTGTCAATGGAAGGCCCCCAGCTTTCTCTTTCACTTTCTCTTTATCCAGTCTTTTATTTTTGGTTTCTTTTGCTTTTGATTTTTACTCTTTTGAGCAGTTTTGTAAATATTTCATTCAGTGCAGTGATTCTCAACCCAGATTTTACATGGGACATTAAATGGCAACTCGACACAGTATCGTAATTATTGTATGCAATTAAACAAATATATTTCTTAAAGCGCCCCATCTACCTTTTTCCTGAGTAACTCACGAGCACCACCATGATGGATTATAACTTCCGTTTAGATTCTCTCATGCCACAGTAACAGCAATAAACTTAAATAAAATTCTTGTGAAGTACTTGTTTTTTGCACCAGCAAATCTGTCCGTCTCCGACAGTGTATGCATTGCATTCTGTGACAAATACTGACAAGAGAAAACAAGCATGGCTTGCAGCACCTAAGTTAAAATACTGTGTGTAAAGTAATAAAATGTGTTAAAAATAATGTGTGCTCTTATCATTTTGTGGACAAAATCCTTTTCCGATACACGCTGTACGCGGTAGACCAATCACAACAGACTCGGCCATCTGACCAATCAGAGCAGAGTAGGCTCACGGAAAGGAGGGGTTTAGAGAGACTGAATCTTAGAACTGCTTCAAACAAATCGCTTGAGAATCATTGAAAAATGAGGTGATATTAAATGCATATTTTGAGAAAACGAAAGCGTTTTTTGACCTTGCATGCATGTAAACCTTTTGTAGGAGACTCCCAAAACAATATTAGGAACCTTAAAAATGGCATAACGGGGGCACTTTAAAATCAAACATTGTAATTTATCACCTTGAAGTTATAAGCTCAATAGCATGCAAATGTATTATTAACAGTTCACAACGATTGTCTGTGCCGATAGCCTTGTGGGCAGTGTGCCAACGTACAGCGCCACTGTGCTACGGGCATCCCGAGTTCGAATCCCAGCTTGAGGACCTTTCCCGATCCTGCCCCCCTTTCTCTCCCAATTCGCTTCCTGTCAACTCTAAACTATCCTATCACAATAAAATGCCAAAAAAAAAAAAAAGAAAGACTGATTGACTGATAGACCAATTTCGTTCACAAATATCTTTTTATTTTTTATTTTCTTGATATATCTCAAACCCCCTTCTCTTTAAAAAGGCTTAGAGCATTTACCTGGATCCAAAAATTAATCAGACGTTTTATTGACTGAAGATATGGGCATATCGTGAAACCTGTGTATGTTACTTACACCAAATGACAGATCAAAAGATTTTATACAATACGCCTGTTTATTTATATCCTCTGTTTAATTATATAGTAAGTATTTTGGGTTGTGGCCTCCAGTGGAGAACCACATCTAGTATTAGTGAAGCCCTAGTATTTGAGCGTTTTATCATGAAGAACAGTATGTATGACATTCATACTTTGTATCAAAAAATGGTATTAGATTTAAGTAAGCTAGGATTAGATCCCTAGCTTACTTAAATGCACTACAGTGTGTGTGTGTGTGTGTGTGTGTGTGTGTGTGTCCGTTTAATTATGGATGATTGCTTGTGTTGGTCTGTCAGCCTGCACTGTTGTTAAAGGACTTTAAGATAACTGCTAATTCCACTCCTGCACTATCGATCGGCTGGGATTGGTGGGTATAGTTTTATAGGCCCCCACTCAGGCTACATAATTAATGCTTATCGTATTTAATTAGTAAGATTTGCTCTGAACTAAGAGAGTAATTGAGTCCAGGGGGGGGGTGCAGTTCTGATGTTACAGTATGGGTTTGTGTACATTTTTGCCTTGCACTGGAATCCTGACTCCTTGTACATGTGTTCAGGGGGATGGAGGTTTTAGTTGGACATATATCATGTCCGGATTCCATTGCCTTCATCTTGCTTACCACTTTTTTTAAAGGCAAACTGAGGTGCTAGAGTGATTTTGCCACTAATGTAGCTCATCTATTGTTTGTATTCCCACTGGCAAAAACACTGCACCTGTCTCAGGACAGTGTTAAGCATGGTTCCTGCTGCTATTTCTACACCTGTATCAGTTTGCCGCACAGCATGCAGACATCGGCACACACTAGGTCAGGGAAATCTGCCAAAACAATTCCAGATCCTCTTTAGTTTGTCTGAGTGTCTTGGAGTTAGTTAGTTATCCATTTCTTTTTATGCTCACTGTCGCCATGCTGCACTTTAAATGACTCAATACGTTCAGCTTCATTTTAGGTGTTGATTTTCTCCATTTTGACATCTTTCCTCTTCTTTTGAAATTAAGCTCATAGGTACTTCTTTTTTTAGATGAAAACACAATATGTATTGTGTAGTTCTGTTATATCCAGTATTACCAAGTATGAAATATCTTATATCAAGGCTTAGTTGTGGCAAACATTGTTATTAATATTTAGGGGGAAAACTATACGTTTTGTTTGCTTAGGTTTTACCGTGTGAGAGATCTTTTTTGTTCATTACTGATCATCACCTGCAGAGGGAGCCCTTTTACAAGGGGCCCATTCATCATTTAAACCACTTGATGATTTAGTCAGTACAAAGATTGTAAGCTTCATCTGTTCTGTTGTATCCTTTAGTAGATTTGTCTTCCAGAGTATCTTCTTAATTGTTAGCAGACAAGTTTCTTTACTCTGAGACACAGGACAAACATGTTTTAGAGTGGCAGTGTGAATGGCAATAGTGTGTTGTAAATGCACCTGTCTCTGCCTGAGAATTGTGCCGAGGGTCTTTCCCACACCTGTGGACTAACAGTATTCCTCTCTGTTGACAGCACTCTCATATCCCACACACTTATGCATCATCCAAATAAAGATTCTCAGTAATTAGAGGAAGACATTACTGAAGCACACATACACGCATGGGAATTTAGAGATTGTGATCTAAAGATAGAAAGAAAGATGTCACCTTTTAAAATACACCGGAAATATTTGTATGTAGAAACAGTCTTCACTCAGCAATTGCTAGTAAATTTTACAAATAATTACAAATAATTGTTCAAGGGATAGTTCAGCCAAAAATTAAAATCATGTCATCATTTACTCACCCTCAAGTTGTTTCAACCCTGTATAATTAAGTATATTTTTTTCTGTTGAACACAAAAGAAGATATTTTGGGGAAAAAAAGCTGATAGTCCCCATTGACTTCCATAGTTGAGTAGTCAACATTTGAAGTGGATCAAAAAAGTTCATCAAAGTTGTCCTAAGATGAGAACACATTTTGGTTTTAGGACAACTTTGATGAAAGGTTTTGATCCACTTCAGTGTTGACTTGTGTATTTTTTTTCCATACTGTGGAAGTCAGTGGGGACCATCAACTGTTTGGTTACCCATATTCTTAAAAATATCTTCTTTTGAGTTCAACAGAAAAAAGAAATGCATAGAGGTTTGGAATAACTTGAGGGTGAGTAAATGAAGACAGAATTTTCACTTCTGGGTGAGCTGTGCTTTTAAGTAACATTGAATTTAATGTGTCATTTTTGAAGTAGAAGGTGTGACGTAGATTAGAGAAAAAAAAAAAAAAAAAAAAAAAAAAATTTTTA
>NW_015547762.1:586563-598949 GCF_001515605.1 Sinocyclocheilus anshuiensis | reverse complement strand
TGTTAAATAAAAAAAAAAAAAAAAAAAAAAAAAAAAAAAATATATATATATATATATACTGTATATATTCATTGTTTAATCTACTTCACACCTTCTACTTCAAAAATTTCACATTAAATTCAGTATGTTACATGAGGGAGAGTAGTCAACTGCAATATGTAGAACATTATAAATATAAATTTACATATTTTATATATATATATATATATATATATACACTGCTCTCCCTCATATAATGAAGTTTATTGCTGTACATACTTTCCTTAAAAAAAAAAACATTGAGAAACATTCATCTCAACCCCCCCCTCCCCCAACCCCCAAAAAAGAGAGAATTTAGTCACCATTTTATTTGTTCACCATCAACCAGTCTAATTTGTTATGAGAGGGAATTCCACAACATGTGTGTATTAAAAGAAAATAAACTCCTTTTTTCCCCTCTGTGTAGCTCTGACATGACATAATTATATGTGGTTTTGCACATCATTGCACATCATGCTTCGTATTACAATATTTGTGCATTTGTTTTTCATTTTCCTGTGTGAGCAGCACCAGAGAGAGAGAGAGAGAGAGAGAGAGAGGGGAACTGGATGGTATTGATCAGGTCCAGTTCATTTTCTGTTGTCCCCGGTGAGTTGCTCTGTGGGAAATAGCTAGTTTGTCTCCTGTCACGGTGGTTGTAGAGCAACCGGGGTCCTGTTCTGGTTAGTGATAGTCACTTATCTGGTCAGGCTTTGCAAATATACTTTCTATACAGTCTCCTCCTACTACTGTCAGCTCATTAATGTTGAGCTGGTTACTACAAAATTATAAAGAAAGCACTAATAACTCACATCACTCATTACATAAGAATTCACTTAATTTCTATATCAACCTTTAACAGATAAACAATAGTGCTGATCATCAGCTATAATGCCATGTACATGTAATAAACCAGGATTTTGAAGATTTCTTAATCAGCTTAAAGGAAATGAACTCCTTGTCCACTTCTTATTAACAAACTTAAGCAATAAATGTGTAATGTGTGTAGAAAACTTTCTCTTAGGTTAGCATTTAGACAGAAATCTTTATAAAAAATAGTCTATTACTATTTATATAAATTGTATTTGTAAATGAATGTACTGTGTGACATGAATCTGCTATCATGCAGGTACACCATTGATCAGTTCAGTACGGTGCATTTTTTCCTGACACAGACTGATAGTCAGGCTGGCTAAAGCATTTATTCATTACTTTGGGGCCATCTGTATGTTTAAAAAGTGACAACAGATCCCATGTTAACATTAACGCTGCTTTCCATGTGTGAAGCACTGAGGCGGAAGAGTCTTGGTTTTAGGAACAGCAGATGGCATAGTATTGATTGTGTGCAGTGGTCAATCGGTCTTAAACGCTAGTGGCTTCAGTGTTTAAATGTTTTGCATTTTCCCTTCCTCACACTAGAGACCTGCGCGGGACGGATTTTTCCGTTGTCCCGCTCCCGCCCGCAAAAGCCCGCATAAAAGTAATCTATATAGATTTTTTTTCAGCACATAAAAGAAATTTACATGAAATGGTTCTGTAACATCTCCTAAGATCCACAACATCCTAGCATAAATGCTCCCGATAAAATATTTGTTATTTAGGCTAAGCATCAACATTCACAAACCACTGTTATTTTTAACAGAAAAGCAAGCACAGGCTGCTGCGTGCATGGTTTGGCATGGCAGAATGTGAGCAGCGCTTCCTTTATCACTAAAAGCTGACATCTCAGTTCATCGCGATTTCATAAAGCTCTGTTATAACACAATGAACATATGCACAATGAATCTTTCACAGTGTCTATTGTGAAAGTTATTAGAATGTCAATTACAATGTCAATGTTATTAGTTGTTCTTTTTGCTTTTGTGCAACACATAAATAACAATGTATATGTTTTAGACATTTTTTGTTTAGATAATTTCTATTTTGCGGGAGTTCCGCGAATCATTTTATTCTCCCGCATCCCGCACACACACAAGTCTCTTCCTGCCCGCACCCACACTCGCCCATCAAGAGTTGTCCCGCCCTGCACCCTGTTGCATTGGGTAACGCATAAACTTTTTACCATTTTTTTTTGTTGTTGTTGATTTATGTTGATTTGGTGTATACAGCATTAGTTAATATTATATCTGAGCTGTTTAATAAATATAGTCAGGCCGTCCCATCGTAAGTCCTATGGCATGCAACAGACACCCAATCTAATGTTGCATAAGTCATGGCCTTTTCAAATGGACCACTGACCTCAGATTATAAGAAACCATTGAGAGAAACACAATTTATGATTGCCTTTTATAACATGACTTGACTGTGCAGGTATGGACAGGTAGGATGGGATAACAAATAGAAATGTTTATTTTGTTTAATGCTGCATATTGAGTTAAAGTGTTACATACACTTGTTAACTGATTGTGTAATGTGTAATAAGATCTTTTTATGGTCTAAATGATAGTGTTCCTTAATGCAGCTCTGCGGTTAGGGTTAGTGAATACCAGCTGGCCTATTTTAAGCGCCAGTGATTTGTTCCTTTCTCTGCCCTGCCAGGGCACTTGTCATGTCCCATATCCCCTTTCATGGCATTCTCCACTTAATGAGTTTGTGGATATTAATGACCAACTTGAAGTGAAGCCTCTTATCTTACAACAGTGATGGGACACTGTCACTCTCTCTCGTTCCCTCCCTTTGCCATTGTGAAAAGGTGGTAGATTTGTCATTGCCTGGCACAGATCCCATGCCTGGCAGGTGCCCTGGTGAGAAGTCTGGTAGTAACCCCTCCCGAATGACATGTTTGAGGCTAGCCGTGTGAATAATCTGAAGGTCCGTGGCTTACCCGTTTTCTACGCCCTTGCAGTTGTCCTGGTGACATTGAGGGCAGCTGCTCCAGTGGTTAGGTGCTCTCCTCTTTGCCCATTCTGAACAGATGCCTGTTCCCTTTTGTGCCAGCCTTACCCAGAGGGACCAATTAAGCTTACAGCAGCTGCTGGCATCAGTGCCAGTCAGAGCGGAAGGAGGAGTGTGAAGTGATGAAGAGATGTGAAGGGACTTGAGACGTGAGGGACACTACAGCGTCTTGTACTTTGTTCTCTTAACACCTGCTTGACACTCAAAGGTCTAGATGTGAAGACGGGTCCTTGCAATCACCTGAAACCTGGCAGTCCACCACTGGCATTTCCCCTGTGAACCCTGACCTTTGGTGAGCTGAATGTGAATTTAGATTTTTGTACCTTTTTGCACCTCTTATTGAAGGATAATTCTGATACTGTTGTACACACATATATTTAAATAAATAATTTCCCCCAAAATTACAATTCTGTTAGCATGTAAAGATGTAATTGGCCATCTTTAAGCATGACTGTTGAAATTAAATGGTAACACTTTACAATAAGAACCCGTTTGTAACATTAAGATTAATGGAAGCTGTAGAAGTATTGTTCCATTTTAGAGTGTGTTATTTCAAACATTTACTATTACTAATACATTTTTTTTTTTAATTTGAACGCTTCTTCTGTTAACATTAGTTAATAAATGATTAACTAACTTTAATAATCAATATAATAATTAATATTAATATTCTTTTATTAATTTACAAGGTATGGTTCAGTACTTTTTTTTTTAAATAGTAAAGCACTATTTTGGTTTTCGTTCAGTATCCATTTTAAAAACTATCGGTTGATTAATCGGTAAAATCCAGAATCGGTCGACATCTAGTTGTGTCTCTCCAAACTTAATGATATTAATAAACTGATATGAAAATGAGTGAAATTTGTATATAAAAAAGTGTGCACATTTGTATAGGTTTCAAGAAAATGTCATTACTTTTAATTTGTTACAGTAAACCTTTTTGAAGATGTTACATAATTAAAAAAAAACATCAAACCAACATGAATACGAATAGTACATTGTTAAATACATGAATAAACATATGTTTTAACTAGGTTTTTTAAAATATATATTTATTTTCTTTATCATGAACATTCTTGTTTGTCATTGACCCTTAAACAAAAAGTGAACTCAGAAATGATTTATTATCAGAAATTATCACAGTGCAGTGCACCTTAAATAAGTACAGTATCCTGTCAAATGTATGGTTTATTGCAGAGTTTTGTTTTGATAGGAGTCCAGTGCACTCAAGCTAAGGGCAAGGTCATAATGCTTTCATCTCATCTCTTATTCATACCTTTAATGCCATAACTGGATGAAAACAGCAGTACTGAATGTAAGGAAGCCGGTGTCATTACACATTCAAGTTTTTCCTGTTTGGTCTCTAACAAACAGTGACACACAACATCATGCATGTGGAAAGAAAGCAATGCTGGAATCCCAAAGGACTAAACATTAGCAATATGGAAACATTTCCATGATGTAGGCTCTATGGTGTTGATGGCCTGTGAGAGGCTTCTAGCGTGAGTCCAAAAGTAACTTAAATGTTAACACACAGTAAAATTGCAGCAGACGTGTGAATTATGACTGTCAACCTCCATTTCTGGCTTTATAAGCAGTCAGGGATGCTCAGTGCAGATCGTGTTGCTCTTATTAGTCCCAGCCATCTTGGGTCAAGTCATCAGTTGATGTAGAAGTAGGGTGAGTATTTATGTGTGTTAATGTGGTGTTGGTTTCCGTGACGATAGCATCGCACCAATGACTGATGAGGCCTGGCCTCGTGGGCGACACTTGAGCCTTTCCTGATTTTGACTGGTATGGCACAACGGAACCATC
This sequence comes from Sinocyclocheilus anshuiensis, assembly GCF_001515605.1. Lineage (NCBI taxonomy): Eukaryota > Metazoa > Chordata > Actinopteri > Cypriniformes > Cyprinidae > Sinocyclocheilus > Sinocyclocheilus anshuiensis. Next base: position 594,221 of record NW_015547762.1, on the reverse strand, counting down.
CACTGGTCCATGGTTCATGGTGAGGAGGTTCTTTTTGTACCGTCTCTCATCGGAGCTCTCCAAAGTACATCAACAGTCTTGCTGCCCATCTTGCTATTTGTCTGTCTACATTAGCAGATCCTCTAAGCCTCAGAGGGCTCTTCTTATGTTTCCGCACTTTAAAACTTCCCAAGGTCACATCCCGTCCATGCACAGACACTTGGCTGAACAACAGGTCTCAGAGGTGGACAGAGATCTTTGTTGGCACACTTCACATAAAAGCCACAGACACGTACGTTCAGATGAGCTCTGTAGTTTGTGCCAGGATTGAAAAGGGACATCTTGGTATTTTGGGTCGGGGTGCAGTGGCATCCCTCCAGTCATACACTGACTGTTCCTCTTGATTCCTCCTATTCAACTTAAGGGAGCAAATGTCACCACATTATGCAGCTTTGTTAACTTGCATAGCAGATGTGGGGACATTTTTAAATACAGTGCACCTAAGGTCACTTCTCGCTAAGGCTGGGTATCGAGTTTGATACTTCTTAGGCACCAACCGAATTGCCTCAATGCCATTGAGTATCGAAAAATGTGAGCCAGTAAGCATGCAGCATGCTTGATGTGCCTGAATCAAGTGCTTGTGATTGGCTCTGGTGAGGCATCAAGGAAAAACACTAGTTTAGGCAGGTTATGCCCAGAGACATGGCTCACACGTGAGGCTATAGTGTGTAGATGTAAGGCTACGTTTACACTAGTGTGTTTTAAAATGAAAATGAGCCTCGTCCATACTGGAATTTCCACTGGGTTTCAGAAAAGATCTCCATCCCCACTACTCGACGGAAAACACGTGTTGCATGACCATTCATGCACACTGTAGCATCATGCCACAAAACACAATTTATAAGATTTAGACTACGCTTTTACTCAAACCTCACTATAAACCACAGTTGAGTGTTTGTAATAACTTCCGATTGCGATCTAATGTGTGTTTTGGCCATGTAATGTTGTTGAAATGTGCTATTTGTAACCTTTTATATCAAGCTAATCGCTACACCTGCTTAGCATTTGTCATATATAACCCTGTGTTGTTATGAAAATAGGCAGCATCTCAAGAAAATCACATACAAATCATATACTCTTGTAATCGTGTTTATTAGCTTCATGTTTCAAAATGTTGAACTGAACATGGAATTGAAATGGACGTTCGTGATCGGAAGAGACAGGGTGGGTTATGAATGTGTAATACGATTGACATATGAACAGCGAATGAACTTCCTCATTCAGTCAGAACAGCGATCGTGAAAGAGAAAACACAGGCAGACAGCGCTAGAGGCAGCTAATGCTCATTAATAAATCAGTGGAAAATGAATAGAAATGATAATTCTGTCTGAGCTATGTGTTTTAAAATGAACACACACCAGTGTAAACACCCTTAAAGACGTGGAAACTGATTTGAACTGATTTATTAAAAACTATTTACACTGATTTATTGTGTTGGCTACTTTTTTGTTCCTTCGTGCTTTTTTGCTCTTTGTTGCAGTGGCTCAGGAGATGAGTCTTTAAGTCTTTAAAGGGTTAGTTCACCCAAAAATGAAAATTAGCCCATAAATTACTCACCCTCAAGTCATCCTAGGTGTATATGACTTTCTTCTTTCAGACAAATCCAGTCGGAGTTATATTAAACATTGGCTTTGATCTTTCAAGCTGTTTAATGCCACTCAGCGGGTGTTGCATGCATCAGTCCAAAAGAAGTTAAATAAAAAGCGCCCATCCATAAAAAAAAGTGTCTCACACGGCTCCGGGGGGTGAACAAAGGCCTCCTGTAGCGAATCGATGTGTTTTTGTAAGAAAAATATCCATATTCAAAACGTAATAATCACTTTAATGTAGCTTGCGCCAACAGTTGTACACGGAAGCAGTTCCGGGGAGATGACGTATGAGGTTGGCGTTGCGCATGTGCCGCTCAGAAGTGACAAACGCGGAAGCGCAGGGGAGAGATCAAAACAAAACAACTGTCACTTATTAGAAGTACAAAACGAGGATTTGTAAAGAAGAATGTTGGAGGATTTCGATATAAGCCAAGAGGAGACTGGTTTTCCTTTGCTAAGTAAGGAAACTTTGCTTCCTTTGCTCCTGTTAACAAACGTTGGTTTTCACGAGACTCACCGGCGCATGCGCAACGCTGACCTCATTTTTGGGTGAACTAACCCTTTAAGTAATGTTTAGGGTTGAGAATCGAAAATCGATTCCAATTTCAGAATTGGATACTTAAGGTCAGGAATTGGATACTTGTTATAAAATTACAATTTCAATGCCGCCTATCGATTCCTGTATGCACTTCTTTTTTCCCATCTGTGAAGACCTGACCTAGCGATCTGCCAGGACCTGGCTCGCTAATCTAAGCACTCCGAAGTTTGTCTACACTTACAGTCAGAAAAAAAAGCTAAGTATAAGCAGCAGCTTTCATGTAAATGAATGAAACAGCTTCACAGTATTTTCAACCACACATATCATTATTTCTGTAACAAACATTCAAATAATCAGAAGTACTGGGATAAAAGTGTATAGTTCCGATATAAACTCTGATGTGTGCGGTAGTGTTCAAAATAGAGTAAATCACCTATTGAACATAATGTGACACTTCAAATAAAGATTTATCTATTAAATTATGTCAGTAGGTGGCGAAAAGAGGCTGTTAAAATGTTTGTCTTTGAATCATTCAAGAGATTCGTTCAAAAAAACGCTGATTCATTCAGTAATGAAACAAGTAAATCTTTGAGTGAGTCATTGAATCATTCATTCATAAATTACATCTGATTTTGTTTAGTTGCCTGTTTTTCTTCAGAATCTTGAGAGAACCAGAATCTCAATTAAAAAAAATAAATAAATAAATAAATTTGTCCAGAATCATGTAGCTCTATTTTTCACACAAGCAGCTCTTCAATAAGTCATTTTTTTCTGTCAATAACTGATTTTTGTTCATGGTATTCAGCTGCGACTAAATGTTTTGCAAAAAGAGACAAAGAATAAATACGTTTGATATAATTTTTTAAATCACACTGGAATAGAAACTGGAAATCTAAAAGAATCAGAATCAATAAGCAGAATTGGAATCAGAATTGATAAAATTCAAATGATACCCAACCCTAGTAATGTGTAATGTAGTCTTGTTAAAACGGATTTCATAAAATTGGTACAAAAAAAAATATTGTTGAGGAACTTATATCGAAGTCAAGGTATCAGTATCGAAGATATCGATATCGATTTTTGTTTTAATGATACCCACCCCTACTCACACATTGTTTTCTCATCAGTTAAACTGTAAGACCCATGTGTACTTCATTTTCCATGTTCTGTCTAACACACAATTGCTCTGGACCCATTCAAAGTACACTCCTTGGACTGTGCGTGGATGGAAGCTTTCGGCACATGAACACTAGCCTGTGGACCTTTGTTTTCGAGCACTCAATTCACTCGCCTATGCCTGTGCCTGTTATATATTTGCACAATTTTGCGCAGACACTAAAGCGGAGTTGCACACAGACAGAGGGTCTCATTGACTCACTGAGGTGAGGTCTCAAATTCATATTTATATGCACAGGTGATATTCGTGGGCCTGAGCGGAGTAAAGTAAAATAAATCTGTTATTAACAGTATTTTCTTTGCAGGGCCTCAAACTGGGGAGTTAAACTGCATCCCCTTGTCTCCATTTGGGCTTGTGTTTGTTGCCAACTATGATATGATTGCTCTGCCTTCACATATGGTTTCAGGAATGCCTGTTAAACAGCTGGCCCATAGCACTGGGACTTAGAATCATTGACGGAACTGTTTAGAGTAAGATATACATGCGGAGTACAACCAGACAATAGTCCACAACTCACAATTCCCTTTGATCCAGTCCCTGCCAAGAGAGCGTTCCGGAGCTATGCCACACTCCATTTCTGCCACACTTGTTTTGTCCCATGAGATTCTACGCTACCTTAACACTAGTTTGAAAGCTGTGTTAAGTGTTGCTGGTCTACCGGAGAAGCATTTAATGGCAGCTGTGCCGTCCCACTGGGAATCAGAGGATGAGCCCCTGGGGAATTGCTGCAGAAGCAGGAAGGGTATCTCCCGCTGTCAATAATGAGATTAATGATGTGACAAAGATGGAACGGTGGAGAATCGGACTGCTGTTAAACGGAATTAGTTGTCAGATTTGGAGACGGGATCAGAGAACATGAGATGACACGGCTTGATAATCCCTAAGAGGATGCAGGGTGTCACTGCTGCCCTGTCATAACATTGATGAGGAGCGCAGGGAACATTCCAGAAAGTGTGAAATAAATACTATAGCAGTTGTCACACTATGAGCATCTCCATTTCAGTTCCAGAGAACACGTTAGGACAAGTGGTGCTGCTTGAATGTCTGTATTTACTTTTGTTCCTGTCTTCCTTCCTTTCCCCAGCTTTCTCCCTTCATGTCCTTTTTTAAACATTTATTTTTGGCATTTTTGCCTTTATTTGGACAGGACAGTTTAGAGAGTTGAGAGAAAGTGAAGTAGGAAAGAGAGAAGGGGACGGGTTTGAAAAGGACCACAAGCCAGGACTCGAACTTTGGTCTGCAGAAGAACAACTGCGCTATCTGTCGGAGTGCTGACCACAAGCCTGCTGGGTCTGACCCTTCCCTTTTTTCCTTTTCTTCTTCCTTTCTCTCCTTCCTTCCCAGATGACATTTTCCTTACTTCCTTACTTCTTTCCTTTCATCCTTCCTTCTGTCCTGTGAAAAGGACATGATGTGTGTCCAAGTATGGTGCCATACTCAGAATTTGTGCTCTGCATTTCACCCATCCAAGTGCACACACATAGCAGTGAGTAGTGAACAAACACACACCCAGAGCAGTCGGCAGCCATTTATGCTGTGATGCCCAGGGAGTAGTTGGGGGTAGGGCTGTCGCGACCGCAGCAACCGCGATTTTTGCGTGTTTTCTTTTTTCGTAAGGTTATGCCCTTCTCATTTTACACTTCATGCATGTGGACTGAATATTACTACATATTTCCTTTCTTCCTACATACCTACCTTCCTTCCTTCCTTCCTTCCTTCCTTTTTAAATCATTGTTGCAGACCATTTAATCTAATCTATATGCCATTGTTTACTGTTATTTTGCTTTGTAGTCCTATTGTATGTCATGTACAAAGCATCATAAAAACAGACTAACAGGTGAACTAGACTAACTGGCCACTAAATTGGTGGCAGTCATATAATTTCCAAGACTTCCTCTGAATTGTTTGTGTAGTTGTGCTTTTCCAAAAAAAGCTTTTCCTTTTTACGTTAACGTCACCACTCAGTTATCCCAAGCACCCCAGCATAAAGTCCAGACTGTAGACCGAAAAATAACATGGGAACCTGTCAGAAAAATGAGTCTGTGTGTGTGACAGAGAGGGATAGATAAAGGTGTGAGCTCGCAGTGCTGAAGCCGAAGTGAGTTGAGTAAATAATCGGCCGTCTGAGGAGCCGCGGGTGTGGGGCTGGCGTGTCAGCAGGCGATGGATGAGACTCCAGGCCTGATTGTAAAGCCCAGCAGGTTGTGTTGGTTGAGTGAGTCTGTGCCGAGTGGAGTCTCAATCTTCCCTCTAATAGGCCACTGACAGGCCTTTACCACACACATATACACACACTTGCGAGTACACACATCAATAAAAGTGTCCTGACAGGGACCACAGCCTCAGCTTTGGTACCTAGCACGCAGTACTACACTAAACTGGCTGCGCACATGCACACAAAGACACGGGTGGCATCAATTCTGTGGCGCTATCATTAAACAATAGGTAAGGTGGAACAATACAGCGAAGTGCGTAGTATACGGCTGGCTGTGTAAGACACAAGCTCTCTGACAAGCCATATTTGTCATCCGCTGGAACGCAGGCAGGTCCGACATCTGCGGTACAGATGAGAGGTGTGTGAAAAAGTGACTTTGAGCCAGACAACTAATCTCGCTGCCTCACATACTCGACCCCTTGTCGCAGGCCCACACACAAGTGTTTGCTCCCTCGCTTATGCAGTCTGGTAATACACTCCACAGCTCAAACACTCCATCACATAAAGCACACATAAACCCTCATAAAGGGTCCTCTGTATTACACACAGTTGTACAGTCGGACACATCCCTCCACTGTGTGCCATGCTGGGCTGAGATTTGATCATTGGTAAATGTTTGTCGAAGATGAATTCCCCCCGGCTGATACTGAAGTGTGTGTGCGTTTATGGGTCCAGTGATAAATGGAGAAGGGTGCCCTAGAGTAGAAGACAGGGAAAAATAGGAGGAGGAAGGTTTTCTATTGCGACAGGAAATGTGAGTTTGTTTTATAACATTATGGAATGGCCATTAAACGCACCCTGGAAAAAGAAGCTGTTCAAATAACCAGGGAGAGGCATATTACCAAAACAATACATTTGTATTTGCTTTTATTTACTCTTTACTTATTTTGCTTAATTCACATTTTCTTTCTTTCTTTCTTTCTTTCTTTCTTTCTTTCTTTCTGCTTTATTTTTCCTCCTTGCTTCCTTTTTCCTATCTTTTACTCTTCCTTTTACTCTTTTACGCTTACTCTTTTTTTCCCTTCTGTCCATTCATTAATTTATTCATTCCTACCTTTCTTTCTTTCTTTCTTTCTTTCTTTCTTTGCCTCCTACTTTAGTTTTCTTCCTTCAATTTTTCCTTTCCCCATTCATTCATTCATTCCTGTCATTTTTCTTTCTTTCTTTCTTTCTTCCTTTCTTCTTTCCTTCCTTCCTTCCTTCCTTCCATCCTTTCCTTTCCTAATTTATTTTATTATTATTCATTCCTATCATTCATTCCTGTCATTTTTCTTTCCTCCTGCTTCACTCTTTTCTTTCTTTCTTTGCAATAAATGATTCTTTTCATTAGGGATGCACCGATACCACTTTTTCCAGTACTCGCCCGATACCGATACTTTTATTTTTGGTACTTGCCAATACCGAGTACTGATACCGATACATTTGTAAATTTTTTAAATATTGGGTACAGAAACCAAAAGAGTATGTATAATGTTAGTTGGTTAACTTCATTTATCAAATAGATACAGTCAAAAAAAAAATATTCAGACACCTTCAACATTTCTCACATTATCACAGTTTATTCGCTATAGTTTAGAACATGGTAATAAAATATGACAAAAACTCAGAGTTAAACTGTACTGGTAGTCCACTGTATGAAGAATTTTTGGGTATAATTTGTCACAGTTTACTTTATTTTGCTATCCTCACTTACGTAAATGAGCAATAGTGTCCTGCACCCACTAGTAAAAAAATATATAAGAAATGATATCTGGTCTCTGAATAATTTTTGGTTTGACTGTATATCCTTCGGTTATTTACTGTAATCACGCGCTTTGCTGTAATAATGCAGGGAACCACTCGTTATAAATCTCCTAACTGTGATATTTTCAGAAATCGAAGTAGCGTTTTTTTTTTCATCTGAAACGTGCTGCGATTTATATTCCAAAGCCACTCAAACACTCAAGCAAGCAACGCGCAATGCGTGCACGTATATTTGTACTGGTGTAGAATGAGAGGGACAAGTACAGTACAGACTAGCGCATTTCACACAGGCTGCTAGATTCACTTTCGCCAGAAAGTCGTGTATGCCTAAGGTTGAAAATAAATGATGTTTATAGT
>NW_015547762.1:574999-586493 GCF_001515605.1 Sinocyclocheilus anshuiensis | reverse complement strand
TGCGTGTGCTAAGTGAGCGAACATCAAAGATCACACAACAGAAGTGCGCGCTCTCTCTCTCTCTCTCTCTCTCTCTCTCTCTCTCTCTCTCTCTCTCTCTCTCTCTCTCTCTCTCTCTCTCTCTCTCTCTCTCTCTCTCTCTCTCTCTCTCTCTCTCTCTCTCTCGCTCTCGCTCTCTCTCTCTCTCTCTCTCTACCGTTAAGTAACTTGTGCATTGTTTTAGTTACTTGTTTTTGACACATCCGGCCGAACTACAAGCTTTCCAGTGATGTCTGTGAGAAAGGCATATTCACTCGACAAGCTCGCGCATCTGCGCCGCCGCGCGCACAATCCACTCAGCGTGCTTTGCTTATCAGCTCGTGCACGTCAGCTATACAGGCGTTAATACTGAAAGTTTAACATTATATTCATTGCATACATATACTTCGTAGACATCCTTAATCTCTAATAACTCCATTCTGCTGTCGGTGTTTCATTGTCTGAATATGGCACTTATCACATGCTGTGTGGTATCGGCGTTTGGTATCGGGGCATTTTAACGAGTACGAGTACGAGTACAAGAGCTCAGTATCGGGCCCGATGCATCCCTACTTTTAATCCATTTAGTGAAATCATTGTTGCATTTTAGAGAAGCACAACTAAGAATTTACTCTTGCCAAATCTGCGCCACCTATAGTTAGTTTAAACGGAACTACCATCTGCTTACAAATACAACCTTTTCATAAACAGCTGTAAATGGTTTATTAAAATAAACTTTCAGCCAAAGCATTTCTACTCTGTATTTTTCCTCCACTAACCCTCTCTGATTTTCTTAAAATCTTTAAGTAATTCCATTCTCCCGTTGGCTTGTCTAACATGTGAAATTGTACCTGCTGGGAATAAATCTTTGGGGTTTTTAGCTCTGGTGTACAGCGGCAACGAGCGAAAGCCACCATGCCGAGTCCATCTTTTACTCAGCCCGCATGCATGCATGTCACTTCAGCCCAGCCACTCATAAAGCAACATGATGGATAAATGAATACAGAAAGAAATAAATAAAAGCCACACTTATTCTCTCCCGCACATCCTTTCCTCCGCCTCTCTGATGGATCTGTGAAATGATATAAGGAATAAGACTTAGAGGGAGAGCGAAAGAAGGGGCTGGGGTGGAGAGACAGATATGATTTATTAGGCTGATAAAAATTCAGCCTTTGTTATTCAGTCATTTTTCCATGTGCAGCTTATTAAGGAGTGCACCTGCCAGAGGAAGAGTTTGTGTGCGCCAATGGGTGTATGTCTAAATGTGTGTGTCCCGTGGAGTAGGAAGACTCAGACCTCACAGAGCCAGTTTAGATGACACCCTCTGTGTTCAGTGCTGCATTTTCCTGTCTAGCAATGGCTCCCTTTAGACCTGGCATTAATATCATGAGTTTTCAGTGATCAAATCACAATCGATAACACTTAACCACATTAAAAGCCAAGGGTAATTGCACCCAAGACACATTGTGATTGAATCACTGAAACCACAAAATATTTTTTAATCTGTCAAAATGATGGAAAGAATTTCTATCAATATTGTAAATAACATAACTTCTATGTAAACGCCATTATTTTGCAAATGCAAGTTATCCAGATACAAAACACGTTTATACTAAGTGTAAAAGTGCCAGATGATCGTGTATGTGTGTGTGTGTGTGTGTGTGTGTGAAATATGAACAGTATCTATCTCTAGAGTTTATGCAAACCAACTAATGACTTCGTTATAGCTCAAGCAGGCATCATTAGGTGATTAAGCTTTATTGATCAGTGAAGTGACATGTCAACCATTAATTCACTTCTGTGATTTGTCTGTTCCTTTGCAGCACCCTTATCTTCGTCATTGCAAAACCCGGCATCGCATAGGGTATTCAAAACACGCTACAAGATTGACACACGCAGAGCCCATACAGTCCACCACAACCCCGCTCTTTCCTACAGGGTCAAGAGAGTGCATTCTGCCAGGTAAGTGATGGGTGCTTTTCTGGTGGAGGTGGAAATGACCAGCACTTAATCCACTTCCTGTTTGTCTCCACCTCAACAAAGCTAATTTCAATGGCTTTATTCTATCATAAATTCTGCGTTTGCATGTGTGCGTGCATCCCGCTCACAATCTTAGCCCGGCACAACCAATTACCAGCCTGATTAAAACCTCTCTGTTGACATTCAGTGTCTTTACCAGTGTCTCAGTGCCTTATAAAACATTAAATAACGGCCTGGCCCTTAATAACGCCACATAGAACCATAACTAACTGCCTCATCACTGCTGATAATGACAGAGAGAAGGTGCCGCTCGTCATGGTAATCTATTACTGGAACCATAATATTACACCATAAAGATGTTCTACGGGATGGCCCACAGGGAAGTCACTGAGACACAAGCTTTTAATGGTGCCTTGAAATTGTTTTTTTATATGACAAAATTAAGTCTCAACTTTTAACTTGAGTGCTGTGTTTTTAGATCACTGTGTCATATGCCAGCCTGGTCTCATTGTTTATACGTAGGTATTAGTACGTAATGTTTTCAAGGAGAAAATGTACATTTTTCCACGTTTTTTTTTTTGTTGCTGAAATTTACAATTTGATGTGTTACAACATTTAAAATGTAAAATTTGCTACATATTTTTAGCTAAAAAAAACAAACTATTTATTAATCTTTTATATCATTAAGATATTTGTATCCATGCGTTTTTTATAATTTTATTGATAAGCGATTTAGATTTTTATACCGTCAGTATTGTATGTTTAAATGATGTAAACATGTCAGCATTGTATGTTTAGATGCTGTATTGTATGTTTCAGTGTCTGTGAAAACGTAAGTAAATGTACGTTTTGTAGAACCACATTTTACGTAAAATACATAAAAATTCTCATGAGATCACGTTGCATATGGAAGACTTGAGCTCAACGGTCAAAGACATATTCTAGCACATTTTTAGATGGATAAACAATCTAAAAGAAGTGCAGCCAATTGACAAAAAAAAAAAAAAAAAACGGTTTCTGTGTGAACGACCCCTAGTGAGTTCAGACTACACGATATTTTTGTCCATCACGATAGTCACTGTGTCAGATTACACGATTTTGACTCCTAAAATCTTGTCGTGTCATGGACAAGAAACATGTCAGACTACACGTTGCTTCCCGACCATTCATCGCGTGCCGTCTTTAATGACACAAGTTTCCTTTAAAGCAAAATTAAGAGAGGTTGGAAAGCTTCTAAATTGTAAATGCTTATAGAAAGACAGAGAGAAGGAAGAGGGGTCACTGCTGTGCCTGTATGGCATTAGCTTTAGTCTGATAGGAGGCCACTGAGAAATCCTATTCACTTTAGGGTGTAAATGAAGCACTCATGCGTATGGGTGTAAATTTTTTATTCCCCCTCTTATCTACAGAGTTAAAATGATCTTCATAAATCCCCCTGCTGTGTGGGCCTGGCTTAGCCATGTAGAAAAAAGAGAGTGTGGATTAAAGGTGTTATATGTTAAGAAGGGTGCCACATTAAACAAAATAACCTTCTCTTTTATCTCTCTTGCTCTCTTTTACTGGCTTTCTGGTCTTTTCTGCCTTAGTGAGGAATGCTTTACACTGCCTTGAGTGGATAGTGCTTAACAAAATCACTTCTTTTTGGTCCTTTCAAGCAGGTTCGGTGCATGATATCACTTTGAGTATCTGATTGGCTGCTTAAGCAGCTGTAACTTTGTGTTACTGGAGAGAGAGGAAGTTGGGGGAGCTGATCTATTTATGTCCATTGGTTTTAAATATATTAATGTAGTTATCCCTGTTCATATCATATGAGCTGATAATAGTTTCTTGAGGGTAATTTCATTATGTGTTTATCTTAGCCTTTTTTGCTACTTTTGCTCATTGTTCGCATTTAGGATGGGCATGTTTCCTTAGATATGATCAAACCATGAAAATATGTATATATTTTTACTTAAACATATGTTTTTGAATTTTACATAGCAAGGAAACATAATGCTATGCCTGATTTAGTAAAACTACTGGTATATGTAGTCATCACGTGGCGTTTGAGAACATTTTGGTCGACAGACATGTAACAGCTGCTCTTGAAATAGATGATTAACAGGTCTACAGGTCAGACTCTCATCTGAGCTCATTACTGAAGAGATGCTGACATTTTGACCTCAGTGGCCTGCACACAAGTATTCAACACTGTTTATGTATAGTTTGATTAGATTTGTGTGTGTGTGTGTGTGTGTGTGTGTGTGTGTGTAACTGAGCGTGTGTGTGTGTGTGTGTGTGTGTGTGTGTAACTGAGCTTCTAGCTCTTTTCATCTGTAATTTATTCTGTAATTAAATCTTTACACTGTCTTACATGACACAAATGTTTGTACAAATGTTTGTGTATTCTCTCTCTAAAAGGTAATTAAAAAATGCACTGTACAACTTTTATATGTATCCAGATTTTGCCCTAAAATCTCAAATATTATTTGTCACCAACTAAAATATTTGATATTATGCAACATAGTAATCTAAAGTGTTACTGATTTTTGCAAGTTTGTGTGCAGGTCAGTGATACTTGATTCATGTAATTTAGATTTGCTAGGGAAGTGCTTTCTGATTTTTAATGGATAAGCGAGTTTTGAATTTGTGTTTGTGGGGCTTCATTTGTGTAATGCAGATTTTGTGAGACGCGTGCTTGGCTTCAGACTGCCTTTGAGCTGTGGTGACTTACCGCCATTCATTTAGCTGCCTGCAATAAATATTGATTCATCAAGGGATTTTCAATTTGAACCTCTGACGCATTGTGAAATATTGCAAGAGATGGAGGGAAATGAGAAAGAGAGAAAGATAGCGTGGGGGGAGAGGAGATAAGGGAAGATTTTTAACGATCCATCTCTCTTTCATTCATTAATTTGTTGGTGATGCTTATTTTTAGAGTATTTTAGAGTATGGCCATCTGCCACATTCTTATTATATTTACACATTTGGCAGACATTACATTTAAGCTTTTGTCTGAAGCGACTTGTGGTGCATTGTGATATGCTTTTTACCAGTGCATGCACTTCCTGGGAATCGAACCTGTAATGTTGCCACTGTGCTATAAAGAACAGATGCACAACGTGCTTAAAAAAAGCCACAATGCCAAGAGTCTCTCCGTATTAGTTAGTTAGGAAACACACACAGATGGCCGATCACAGTCCACCACCCAAGAGCTCAAGCAGAAGAAGCGCGGAGCCCCTCTCCGTCTCACACTTGAGCAGACAGACGCGGGGCTCTTTAGCCCCTCACCCTTCCGTGCAGTGACCCGGCGTCCGGCGCAGCGAGCTGGAGAGGGGTGGGAGTGTGTAGTCAGCAGTGCGGCTGTGTCTGGTGATTGAGTGTTTGAGGGGACTGGGTGGGGGAGGAAAGGCCCTCGTAAATCCCCAGCAGCCACCAGAAAATAGATATAATCTCAACATTAACTACATTAATAGTAGCAGGAGTTGAATTAAGAAAGCCGTAAAGCATGGACGCCTGGGCATAAATTACACGAGTCCGTGCGCACACTCACACGTACACAGACACACACATACAAACTGCCTCCTCCCATTGCATGCTCTCCGTTTTGTTCTTTCTTTTCTAGATTTTCTCATTTATTACTGTGAATGTAGAGTTTGTCTTTTTGTTCTTGGACTTGGCTCGCCAGACCACCTCTTAAGGTCATCTCTTATTTCTCTTGATATTTTAAACATGAATATTAATTAATTTATATTATTAATATTGATATTAATAATGATTCATATAATATTATCAATATTCATATATTATTTAAATTAATAAAATGTGCATTAAAACAAAATATTTCTGATATTGATATTTCTTCTCATCATAAATAATCATTTTGTTATTATATTAACATTTTTATATTAATAATGATTCTAATAATATTATCAATATCAGTATAATTAATTCATACTGTATTATTGAAATAGTTTATTAAAATGTATGTTAAAATACTTAATAAAAACTTTTTTAATTATACTGAATTAATGTATTGTATGTATGTATGTAATGTAATGTATCACCCAGGCTGCATTCATTTGAGCAAAACAAGAAAAAGAAAAAAAATGGAATGTAAAACAGAAATATTGTGAAATATTATCAAAATTTTAAATAACAGTTTTCTATTTTAATTATTTTTAAATAATATTTAATAATCCATATAATAATATTCAAACCAATTAAAATGTACATTAAAATAAAATACTTGTGATAATATCTCTTGATCACAGTTTTTAATATTATATTATTTTATTAGCATTAATATTGTTGATAATAATGATTCATATAATATTAGCAATATCAACATTAATTCATATCACATTATTGAAGTTAATTAATAAATGCACATTCAAATACTTGATTAATACTTGATTAGTTAAACTCAATTAATTTGTTGCTACTATATACAGCAATATATCCATTTTTTTATTTTTAAATAATAATACACAGAAACTGAGCAATAGACTTTTAATCAAAGCAGCCATAATCATAATATTGATGATTTTTTCATGCTAGCATTCATTTTAGGACACACATTCATACATTTACTGTACTGTGTATGAAGCCAGACTTCTTGCTGCTGTTTCCTTGAACTCTAACCCTGTTCATGTCGGAGAAACAACAAAAAACAATCATAATCTTCACCTTTTATTTTCTTTGGTCGACGCACTCTCACACGTGCGGTCATGCACTCTCTCAGTGTGGGTGGAGCGGCCCGCGTGACCCTCATCAGGTTTAGTGCTCTGGTATTGATCAGCACAGGATATGCTGCAGCACTGCTCTCCTCTCCTCTCCTCTTCTTCACCACCTCTCCATTCATGTCATCCACCCATCCTGGGAGAGAAGGGAGGGGAGCACAAGGGAGAACAGGAGGAACAAGAGAGGTGAATTGAGAATGCTGAAGGACAAGGTAGAGCAATAGAGCTTAAGAGTTCAGGTATTAACACTCAGAAATGTTTGACTGGTAATACAGTGTTGAGATATAATGTTTTATGAGATATAAAGCAAAGCATGAGCCTGGAAATGTAGTTGATAAAAATGTTGAAAACGATGACCTCGGTGGAAATACCCTAAATGTTTTACTCATTTATGTATAAAAAAATATATATTGCTGTGTAAATGTCTTCCCTTCATTTTTTTTTTAAATCAATTTAATGCAGTTTTTTTTATAAAAGTATTAATTTCTCTATAAAAAAAATAAAAAAAACCTTACTGACCACAGACTTGTGTACAGTAGTGTAATTAAGAAAATTCAACTTCAAGAGCATTTATTGTCAGGCCAATCTGAAACATGCCACGTGTCTGGTATAATAAGCAAAAATACCCGCCACTGCAAAAAATAGCCACATTTGGCTGGTGGCAAGTGTTAATTTCCCACGCTGATGACAACTGTCTAATTTACCAAATGGCATCTGTCTCTCAGTCCTCTCCCCTTTCATTGTGTCATCTTTTGCCCACTTGTCTGCCCTTGAGCTGTTGATTTCTTCAAACATTTTAAATGTTTTCCCTCTCTAATAGTCTTTAATATGGTTATCACTTAAGTTTCCTTCATTATCTACTTTGCTACATCAAAATCTCATTTACACAAAGAAAATTGGTTAAGTGAAACCAGCTAGCTCATTTCAAGGGTAACTCTTTTTATCTATTCTTCAGGATGAGCTTACTAATGCTTTCTCTGCAGCCAAATAGACAAGACAAGCATTATTGTGAATGCCCGTGCGGCCTGTGAATTCCTCCCCGTCACCAAAACAAAAGTCACATCGTTAATCACCCTGCCGGAGTGCTGATTCGCTCTCTCCTTCATCTGCGCTCGTCCTGCGGTCGAAACACAACAAGACACACATATATACATGCATGCTCTCATGTGAGAATGCAGAATAGTTTGCATGATCGAAAGCAGCCGGTCACTGTGGCTAACTTTTCTGAGTAGAAACTTTTTTTTTTTTTTTTTACAATTAAGAGGTTTTAACTCATGCTAATTGTTTGGCCGGCATATGCATTCTTCCCCAACCATCACATGCACCAGCACTGATGTGTTTTTGTCTTGACACAGGTGTAAGTCCCCCGTGCTCATCCTTGCTGATGGTTGCTTACCGTGCCCCCTAAATATGCCACATACTAGCAAAAAAAGAGATTTGTGTCTAGAGGGAGTGATAAAAATCATGATGCCTCAGAGATGTTTGCTGTAAAAGCGTTTATTTTGACAGAATGAATTAAAGGGACAAAAACACAGATTCGCTCCAGCCCCTCGAGGGATGGGTCATCATCAGCATATTCAGTACATCTTTGCATTTCATGCATCCTTAACGTGAGCACAATATAACTAAGAAAACAAAAAAAGGAATTTTTTAAAAACTAAAAATAAAATTTTTAGGTTCTTAGCTGTTGTTTTAAAATTGTCACAAGTAACAATACTTTGATTTATCAATTTGAATTTGTCTGTTACATGTGTTAAATTATTCAAGGCAACTACAGATTTCTTGTGCAGCAAATGGCTTTTGCTGTGTTGCAAATAACATTTTTTGGCCAATTTTTACATGTATTGTGCACTTGTCTTCAAAGTATAATGTATATATCTTAGTGTTGTCAAAAGTACCAACCGCGATTCTTGTCAGTACTGAAATTTTAAAAACGTCCATTTCCCGCTAACATTTGAACGCTTTTGAGCGGATTCTTAAATGCAGCTGATTGGCTATCGCGATCACGCACTCAACAAATATGACTGTGATTGGCTACAATCATCATCGTTTCACGCTCTTCACCGAGCGCTCACATAGAAGCACACGAGAGCGTTTGAAAGCTGCCACATCTATATGTCTGCACATAGACGGTGTGTGTATATATGTATATATATGCATGTATGTATGTAAATGTTTATAAGACAGCAAAGATATGTAGTTTTAGAAAGTTTATGTATAACGTGACACAAACCTCAAGAACGGTGACATCTTTTAACATCATAAAACAACAAAAGTCAACAAACAGTGATACAGTAACCATATAATTTATTCATGCTGCCGTGCATGCTGGGAACTCACCAACCCTTAACATTTCATCAATATTATTCAGTTTAAAATTCTTTGCTCAGACAACTGTGTTTGACTAGTTGGGACAACATTTTGGTGAATTATTTTGGTCTAAGTTGGTCTTTTTATTTAGGTTTTCTTTTCTTTATTTCCCAAATAAAACACATTTCTTATTATTTCTTAGTATTTTCATCTCCTATAAAATATGCATTTTTTTTCTTTTTTTATAGTGCACTTGTCCTCAAAGTTTTATCCGAATGATTTCAGTAAAAAACTTCTCCTCTCTCATATCCCCCAGCAGACCCTCAGGAAGAGCACAAAGACCTTTTTATATCATAGCCTCAGGGTCAGAGCCCCCAAATGCTAAATCACGTCCTACTCTAACAGTGCAATTACAACCCATCGTGTGTCCCATAAAAATAATTCCCCACTGCCATTCAAGTGATACATGGGACGACGTGATATGTCCCTCCAGACCCCATGTATTAGCACTGCCGGTTCCCTCTGCCTCTGATATCAGATCAGCTCTTACGCCTTCCAGCCTGAGTTACTGCGGTAACAGGAAACACAGACATAACTGATACCAGAACAGCAACTAAAAGTACATATATCGTGGCGACCTGTGATTTAAAGAGTGCCGGTTGGCTGAAGATAAGGTATCGGCGTTTAAGGGTCAAGGACGACTGGCTGGGAGCTCTAAGGATTATGGAGCTCTCCTCTTTGCTTCCTGTCTTACTTTTATTTCCATATTTTCCAGAGTTGAAACGAGAGACCCAAGAGGTCGCAAGGCATCTTGTGTTTACAGCTTTCCTCTCGCTTCTTCTTAGACAAAGCCCGGTGGAGGAACATTTGCATGCTATTACATGTACTCTGCTTCCGAGTTTAGGCTTCATATATTTTATCCATTTGTCAGACTTGCTCAGTATGACTGGGGTTAACTGCCTCAAATGTTCCATGTCCATGTTATGGCTAGATTAGGCTCCATTATGGCTCTTGGTGCCCTGCCTGAGCTACAGTGAGGGCAGCAACTGTTCTCCCATTACGCCTCATTATGGCTCCCATGGCTGCCGTCACTGAGCCGTTGTGGACCTGTGTGGGTTATGATGTATGTGCGACATATGCTCTTACAGCTAAAAGGATGTAGATGTACTACAGGTTGTTTGCCACTTTGGTCTTCTCTGTGAAGTTGTTATAGTCGCAATAAAACGTCTCAGGTTACTTATGTAACCATGGTTCCCTGAGTAGGGAATGAGACACTGCGTCCTCTAGCGGTCGCTATGGGGAACGCCTCGTTGTGACCCGTGTCTGAAGCATACATTGAAAAAACACCAACAACACGCTGGCCGGCGACAGCCATGACATCACTACCAGTGCGACTATAGTATAAATAGGCACCAGGAGAACACATCATCCACTTCTTCGTCTGAAGCTTGCGTCCGAAGCATGGCAAGAAACCTAGAGGACGCAGTGTCTCGTTCCCTACTCAGGGAACTGTTAAGTAGGTATACAGAGGATATATAGGAGGAGTGGTGCCCAAGGCGGAGCCGGGGTTTTAAACCACTCAGAAAGAGCACGAGGCTGCTGCGCGTAGCTCTTACCATGCAGGATTTTTAGAAAAGAACGCAGAGTACTAGCGTGCGAACTTACCACAGTGTGGATTTTAGAAAGTGTACAAAGACTTCAAGTGCACACTTACCATAACATGGATTTTAAAATACAGTTCTAAGGGGTTCTTGTGGCACTCTGAAAGAGCAGCCCATAGATGGAAATGGTGCATCCCAAAACGCTATGTTTGAGAAGTTGGGGCATCACCATCGTGTGCAATGAAGCGACAGCCCGACCTGCTGCTGCTGCGTATGCCCTGGCATCCGAGCAATATTTCAAGGAGGGCAGTCTTATAGGACGTCTCACCCATAGAGAGATAGCTTGCCAGCGTATCTCTATAGGGGCATCTTCTCATAACCGCTTTCGCACATCGCCTCAATGTTGGCATACCTCGTATGCTGGAATCGATGGATGCGTGAGGAAAAACGGCCTCTTCTATTCCTTCTCAATCTCTGTATGGAAAACAGGAAGAAAGGAAGGCTCACCTGAGCTGGAGGGTTATGGCCAGAAAAATATAACGTTCATGTTTTTTTTTTTGTTTTTTTTTAAATAGATGACCTCACGATGACATTTTCTTCACCCGCTTCACGGCAAGTAAAGCCTTCTTCAAACTCATCGGCCAGATCCACATGCGATCCCGAGTTCATTCTCCTCCGTGCCTCAGCAGCGGCGGATCCTGAATCGCAGGAAGTAGATGGCTGCCCCTCTTTCCTTGAAAAGAGAGACAAACGAGAGCGGAGCTTTTTCCTTGAAAAAAACGCTCATGGTGCACGCCGATTGCCCCCTCGGAGACATTGCATGCGTGCTCTTCGCCCAAACAAATAACGCATAGATTGTGTGTG
>NW_015547762.1:560294-573850 GCF_001515605.1 Sinocyclocheilus anshuiensis | reverse complement strand
GACACGGGTCACGACGAGGCGTTCCCCATAGCGACCCCTAGAGGACGCAGTTTGAAGTTCCCATGAAAGGGAACTGAAGAATCTACAGATAGTTTCTTTCATTTTGTGACATATATCCGAGTGTAATGGATTATTAGTTCACCCAAAAAGTGAAAATTATGTTATCCAATATGATAAACGGAAGATTAGCTGTATTACTGTACAAAGTTTTGGTGGATTCGGTTAAATGATAGAAATGACAGGATTCTTTAAAAATTTCTTCATCTGTGTTTCAAAGATGAATGAAAGTCTTATGGGTTTTAGAGAAACACAAGGGTGAATAATTGATGACAGAATTTTTATATTTGGGTGAACTATCCCTTTAAAATATGAAACTTTGGCTTCTCGTCTCACTACATTGAATGATACGTCAGTTACACTTTATTTTAAGGTCCAGTTCTTACTATTAACTGCAACTTTTCCCTCAATAAACTCCTAATTACTGCTTATTAATAGTTAGTAAGGTGTCAAGCTTGGGTATTGAGGATTAAGGATGTAGAATATGGTCATACAGAATAGGTGCTTTATAAGTACTAATAAATAGCCAATATGCTAATAATATGCATGCTAATAAACTATCAGACTTATTGCCTGATGGACAATAAAACAGGCAAACATCCCATAGGCTTACATATATTGAAGGAGGTTCCTAAGCCATCTTGCTGCATTACACAATAACAAAATCCTCACTTCTGTGGAAGTTTGTGCGAAACAGACGTGAAAGTAGTGGTTGTAACTAGAAATAAAAGATTTTTTTGTAGTTATTTATTTACTGATTGATTGAAATTTTTATCTAAAAAAATCTAATTATCAGTATAATGAGGTTATTTTTGTTTTATTTCTATTAAGAGTACTATTTCATGGCAGTTCATGGGGCCTTTTGGTAATCAATGTGTGTTTGTATAAAAGCCAATGATACTTTCTGTGTGTGTAGGAGTGCTCAGGCTCAATGTTGATGCTGTGCTGTATGTGTGGGCTGGGGTTTGACATATTGGCCGAGGCAATAGATTGTGTAGTTGAAGCTCTTGTATTGGGTGTAGATTGATATTGGAGGTGATTTGCTGTTGGGCTCTTGAAACGTTTTGTATTAAAACGTACCCTTTGTATTTTTTTGTAGTTATTTATTTACTGATTGATTGAAATTTTTATCGGGTTTTAAGTATTTAAATGTATTTCTGTCCATTTTACACATACATTTCCTAATAAATGAGAATGTGAGAGATGTGTCCTTTGTGTGTGTGTGTGTGTGTGTGTGTGTGCTTAAGAGGGAGAGGAAGCATCAAAGAGTATGTTTGGGGAGCAGTCTTTCTGCTCTGGCCTCATGCCCTGGCAATTATCTCAATGATTTCCTCCTCTTTTCAATTCTCTCCATTTCCACACGGCCGTCCCCTCCATTAAAGGAGCAATTTACCAGAGTGCTGTGACACAGGAGCCAGGAGATAGAGAGAGCGTGAGAGTGTGGGTATGTTTGGGAAGGTGAGGATGAGATTGGAAAGGTGTGTTGAAGAAGGGACAGTAAGAGGAAAAAAAGAATAGCTGCCTTGCTGCCCTCATTCAGAAATGTGATGGGACATGATGGGCACCAAATAGATTTAAACAAAGTTTCTTAAAGAAGGCAGATCTTAAGTCCCATTTTTCTTGATGTTTTGGAATCAAATTAATCTGAAAAGTTATAGTTATTTTATACACTACCTTTCAAAAGGTATTTATTTGTCCAGCAAGTATGTATTAAATTGATCAAAAGTGACAGTAGAGAAATTTATATTTTGTATATTTTATATTAAGAATTCATGGGGGGGGGATCATAGTTTCCTCAAACATATAAAGCAGCACAAGTGTTTTTGACACTGATAATTATAAGAAATGAGCATTAAATCAGCATATTTGAATCATTTCTGAAGAATCATGTGACTGACTGAAGGCTGGAGTAAATGGCTGCTGAAAATTCAGCTTTACTATTACAGGAATAAATTACATTGTATATTATATTTAAGCAGAGTACAGATATTTAAAATTGTAATAACATTTCAGACAATAAACTTTTAAACTGTAGTGTATGTAATAAGTGTACCAGGGAAAATATCTATCTGTCTATATATATATATATATATATATATACAGTGGGTAGGGAATGTATTCAGACCCCCTTAAATTTTTCACTCTTTGTTATATTGCAGCCATTTGCTAAAATCATTTAAGTGCTGCAATATAACAAAGAGTGAAAAATTTAAGGGGGTCTGAATACTTTCCGTACCCACTGTATATATTAGTAAACAAAAATGAGTTGATTGGTTAAAATTTGGATTATAATTGGTGTTTAAATGTTACTATAATTTGTTTTTGTCTCTTTGCCATTTTTTTTCATTCAGAATCCTCCTGCAGAATCGACTAAGGACAACATCAGAAAGGCACTGGAGGGGGCGAAGCATGAGATGGATAGGCGGAGCACTATACAGAGTCTCAGCCAATAAGCTCTCTCGCACTCAAACCACCTGCACACCTAACAGTAGACCAGGTAAACATTTTGCAGAGATAATTGCCTGACCAGTTTGCAAATATTCTAAGCAGTAAAATGAAATTTGAAATGTGTGTTGCCCACTTTTTTGTTGACATAAATATGGCGGTGTTTAGTTTTGTAGGTTTTCAAGGGTCAGTATATATCGGTTGTCTATAAGTACACAGTCCAAATTATCAACACATCCAGCGAGAAAGAGAAAGGGGGCTACAGGTCGCCTTCTGAAATAATAAAGCTGTCATCTGTCACTGGCTACAGATTGAGAGAGAGACACAGAGAGAACGAGAGAGATGGTGAATGGCCTAGATTAAACCCTAAAGCCCTAGTCAGAAGTGGAATTAAAGATCAGCTCTTGCCCTGTGATGGGAGTTCCACACAAACACACATTTCATCTATTTATGATCTCCCCAACAAACTGTGGTCTCACCACACACAAGTCTGGTACAGTTAATATACACAGACTCAATCTCTCATTCACTTTTTCACATAGACTTCACAATTGAATCCCACATAACCAGCGAGCCATTTCTCACATGCACTCGGATCCTAAATTCCTTGCGCTTTGGCCTCATTGCTCTATCACTCAGTGCTACATAGAGTACAGTGTTTATAGGTGTTGGACCCTGACATATAAATAAACAGCATGGTATCTTGTCTTAGTTGTACTTGCTGGCCTCCGTCACTACCAATGAATGTGATGACCTTTAATTAAATGCTATTAGTCTGGCTTGTTATAAATAAATTTGCTTGTGCACAAGCTTGGATGAGACAGGAGGAACAAACAAGCACTGGCCTACAGCTCACTTCAAGCTATAATATCTACATTATATTCACAAAGAAATAATACTTTGCTTTTGCTAAAGCTGATGTTTTTAAATGAATAGTTCATCCAACAATGATAATTAGGTCATTATTTCTTCATCTTCATCTTCCAAACACAAAACCAAATAATTTATTTTTTTCCATAAAAAAACAAAAATAGATATTTAGTGGAATATTCATGCTGCTCTTTTCATTCATACATTGAAAGCATTAAGTGACCAGTGACTATCAAGTACCAAAAATGCCATAAAAGCACTATAAAGGTAATACAAAACCATCATGAAAAAATCCATCAGACTTGGAAAAATATACGTTTTGTGTGGCAAACATGGAAATTTACGTTGTTATTCACTATAAACCTCCTTTTGTGTTTCATGGAAGAAAGTCATGCACGTTCATAAAATGGTGCGTAATCCATGATCTTCTATAATTTTCTTTTTCTTTTCATACTACAGGAGAATGGTATAATCCATATGTTTCCTCGACTGGTAATCAGGGAAGAACATCAGCCACACGTTACGTAGCCAAGTTAGTATTGTAATAGATGGTTAATTTCACAGCATAACAATACATAACATATGACCGTCAATTTGTTTACTGGTTTTGTGATTTATTTTGTTTCCTATGCATATCAGTCGTGCTGTGCAGAAGAGTTTAGCTATAATACGACAGGCCAGACAGAAGAAACAGAAGGCCAAGCAGTACTGCATGTACTATAACCGATTTGGCAAGTGCAACCATGGTGACTCTTGCCCCTACATCCATGACCCTGACAAAGTGGCCGTCTGCACCAGGTACTGAGTGTCTGTGCACACTCTTACATTATACAAAACATCTAACACTTTGTAAGCCGTCTTCAAATTAAAATTGTGATTGGTTGGCAGGTTTCTCCGAGGCACATGTAAGCAGACAGATGGGACTTGTCCTTTCTCACATAAAGTAGCCAAAGAGAAGGTAAGTTTTAGGGGTTCTTCCTTCAAAAGAATAAAATAATTTAATTTAAGTATTCTAATGAACTGTTTGTGTTCAAAAACTGGACAGCATAAGGGACACTGCAAAAAAAGTATCAGAGTCAACCATTTAGGGCATGTTTAGAAAATCAACACAAAATGCTTGTTCAAAGTTTTGATTGAATTTTGTTTTTTATAATGGTTTTCTCTGAATTTAAGCATAGTTGCACCAAATTCTTCTGTCAGAGGGCAGATCATAAACTAAGTGAAACAATTTCAGTCATAACTCAAACATAAAATGTGCAGCTACTGTATTTTATCTTTGTAGGACAGTATTGACAGTTGGATTTATGCATAAAGCCATAAGAATCTTAGCATAAGTCATGACTGGCCGCATGTGGTAGTATCAGGTTACTGTCAGGGCTTGCTGGCCTGTGGGGTGATAATTAAAGATACTATGTCAGGTCCTTAGCTTCCTCTCTCAGGTTGTGATGGTGTGTTACAGTCTCAATATCTGTGAGGCAATCCCACTAGATTCCAGAGTTACATACTTCGAGGTCTTTGCCTAGGCATTGCCGTCATGGAGACAGGTGGAGATAGGATCAGTATTGACGCAACATGTGACCCATCATATAGTCTAGATTCTCCTGAAGTGAACATTACGATCTCATTACTTACCTTCCCCTCTCAGACAGACACACACATATGTGCACGGTCATATTTTTCATGGCCATGATTCTTTGGTCTCAAAGTCTGCCTCCTCACCTTGTTAACCCGTTTAGTTTTCGATACCTTTATAGAAATATTTGCAGAACTGTTGTCAGATATTTTTGGTTGCAAAATGCATTGTAGATCTGCAGTGCAATTTGCAACCAAAAGTATCTGACAATAGCAGTGTTGCTGAGATAAAGTGAGTAATATTAAGCTCAATATGGCAGCCAACATGAAGGGAGACCCCTTTGTAGACACATTA
Organism: Sinocyclocheilus anshuiensis; assembly: GCF_001515605.1. Lineage (NCBI taxonomy): Eukaryota > Metazoa > Chordata > Actinopteri > Cypriniformes > Cyprinidae > Sinocyclocheilus > Sinocyclocheilus anshuiensis. The sequence continues at coordinate 568,551 of NW_015547762.1, read as the reverse complement.
TGCATCAAATACTCAGAAATCTGTATCTCATGTAAGGCTGGCCACACACTAGAGGATTTTAAGGCCGATTTGCACCCCCGAACGATCGGGGAGTGTGGCCCGATTCGCGGCTTGTCGCAAGTGATTTTTTTGTCCAAAAAGCATGAAAGCAGAGAACATCACCCATATTCTTTTCTATACTTTGTTTTTCACTGTACAACAGAATGCGCGCCGGGAGAGCCAGCCGACAACATCAATTGTCCTCTATTAGTTTTTCTTGTCTAGTCACGTTTGATTTCGCGAGTGTCCGTGAGATCTCGTCACTGTGAAATCGTTCCTACAATCATCAAGTGTGTGGTCTCGTGGTCTGGTCTAATCATCTAGTGTGCGCATTCAGAGGATTATAAGGCTAAAAATCGGTTGAACTGTCTTCATGTCTGTGGTCTCCCATGGTTTTAAAATCTTTTAAGATTTGAAAATCGTCTAGTGTGCAGCCTGCTTAAGTGTCCATCATTTTAAATATTTGTCATTATCAGTATTTGTTTATTTCAATAGAATATGACTTTTAAATAACATTGTCCACTAAATTTGCTAAGTTTTCTTTAGGGTTCCCATGATCATGGAAAACACGGAATTGTCATTGTTTTTCAGGCCTGAAAAAGTCATGGAAAAGAATACAATCTTTAAAATAAATAGACAATTAAATATCTATAATTTATATGCAATTCCTTTTAAATAATGTATTGGCTAGATTCTGCTCATGTAGCGCTTATGTAAAGTTAAGCTTGCTTGCAAGTCAAAGTGATGTGATTTATGGGCAAATGATTCTTTTGAGTCAGCTCTTTTCAGTGAACTGGTCAAACTGATTCACAAAGTATTCTAAATGATTCTGCGGCAGATCAAGTCTAGATCCAGTATCCATTGCAATTGACTGGAAATGAATTATCTATTGGTCAGTAAAAGTGAGAATCTGGTTTGGTTTGGTTTTTTGTTTTTTTGTTTTTGTTGTAAACTTTGTAAATCATCCCTGATATAGCAAAATTTTAAAAATGAACTGGCATTACATCATTTCAAACAAAATCGGGCCAAACCATTCTTGCCAGCTTGCCATAGTGAAATTTCCTGAAACGTAACTTTCATCACCTTCAAACTACTATTGCTCTGGGGCTCTGTCTTCTTTGACATAGAAACATTCTCTGGTTCATTTAAGTAAAGTAAATACATGAACACACTGGAGAGCTGCTATATAGTAGAAACTGAAGTTGTAATTCTATTTGAAAGTGACACTGTATCTGTTGTTTGTGTTGAATACTGGGTTCCTACACGGTTTGGAAAAGTATGGAAAAATATATAATTTGATTTAATTCATTCCCAGGTCTGGAAAAGTATGGAAAAAAGAAAGAGTATGGAAAAATATTTGCATTTCCAGACTTTTGCCAGTTTAAGGAAAATGAATTTTGTTTGTGTCTTTTAAAATGAACACAAACAAAAAAAAAATAAAACACGACTCAATGAATTCAAGGTGCAATTTTTCATTATGCAAAATGCAGGTTATAAGCGTTTTGGGTTTCTTCTCACGATATTCTTAGCAACGTATTACATAACCTCAAGGACCTTTGAAAACTTAGCATATAGGACAATGCACACTGAGCCACCTTTTGTGCCATCAACCCATTTTGCGGTGCTGTTTCTTGGCATGCAAAAAAAATACCCATGCACATGTGAATAGTTTCTCAAGGGCACAAAACAAATTCTTGTGTGCATGCAAAAGTCGTTTATTATTATTAATATTTTCTTATTTTATGGGCTCTATATGTTGTCACTTTGAGAAAATCAATGAAAAAAACCCTGTACTATATACCAAATATAAATCTGAAAATAATGCTGTATGAACCATTAATGTTAAATATGGTCTGAAAATCTACTGAGAGGTTTGGAAATTTGAGTCTAAAAAAGTATAGAATTTTGAAATGGAAAATATGTATGAACGCTGTTAATACTGTAAAGCTGCTTGCTGTAAAGCAATCTATTGAATAAAGTGCTGTATATGTATGTATCCCATCCACATTGCTATGATCAGATACTTTCCTAACTTTTATTTTGTGTGTATATTGAGGCCTTAAAGCCCTTCTAGTATAATATGAAAGTAACAGAGAAATAATGCATTATTTATAATGACAGCAGGAGTGGTAAATGAAGAGGTGTAGTTTGACAGGAACAGAAGTGTCATTCCAGGTTCAGTAAGACACTGTCTGAAACTTTCCCCAAACTTTCTTCTCACAGTGAGACACCTGTTTCCATTGTTTGTTTGACACAGAAAAAAGCCCCTCCGAGAGCGTTCACTTTCTGTAAAACACACATACTTTCTCCCTGCTCCACTCTCTCCCTCCCTCTCTTCATATTTTAACACTTGTAGCTGTCCGCTTGTTTTAAAGAAGCAGAGCCACCTCATCGCAGCGCAGGCCCACCTGCTAGTCCCAACCCTATAAGCCCCCCTCCTCCTGTTCCTCTACAGCCTTGGGGCTCAATTTAACCCCGCACCCTGTGTCATCCGTGTATATGCCATGAAGCATGGCTTGAGTTCACGCCTGCAATTGAAAACGATCCAGTTCCCCCTCCAAATAACTGAGAAACAAGACCCCCAACCCAACCCCCAAACCCCTTCACCCCAGTCGTGGCTAGCGTCCATTCCCCTCCCCTGCACATAAACACATCATGCAGGTGGTACGACGCCCCACTTGGGTCAATATTTCTGTTGCAGTTAATTAAGCAGAAATGATATGACCCCCATGGAAATTAGATTCCACTTAAGAGGTCAGCGGCCCCCCTCTTGCTCATCGTGTGCGCGATCCTCACATTCTATTTCAAGCCCAGAGAGCTCTCCTTCACGTTCAGATTATTCATACATGCAGATTATATTCACGAGGAGTCAGTGCAAATCTGTGCCATTGACACATGCACATAATTACTGATTAGACAATGTGTGATTAAATATGTGTTTTGACAGGGACTTCAATAGATACGTGATACAATACTGGTGCCATATGTGTGTAACTCACTTAAGCTTTCCATCACTTACTTTTTATTGACACACATCTGTTAGAAATGGAATTTAAAAGCTAAGATGTATTGTAGCTGCTCTTATCATTTCAGAAGTTCTTTGGTTTCTCAAACTAGCCATGTTCATTCACACTTGCTCTGTTGTTTAGTGCTGGGGATTGATTTAATGTCTGCAGTTATCTGAGGTTTTAAATTGTTTGCATAGATCCCTGAAGTCATTTTCAAGTTCTTAATCGCTATTTGTTTTTCTGTATAGATGCCTGTGTGCTCGTACTTTCTGAAGGGGATCTGTAATAACAGTAGCTGTCCCTACAGCCATGTTTATGTGTCTCGCAAAGCTGATGTGTGCAAAGACTTTGTCCGAGGCTACTGCCCTCAGGGAGATAAGGTAAGACAGTTTGATGGTTTCTATGCAAAAAAATGTACTCTAAAATGCTTGGGGAGATGTAATGACATTTATATGTGGGCATATGCTATTCTTTGCTATAAAAATGTAAATGAATTAAACTATGTAAATGATTTGAAAGAAATGTATAAAGAATATATTTTCCTTATTTTAACACTTTTTATTGAAAATTTATTATAGTTTATTATAGTGAAGTATTATAGTATCATATACATTTATTAACTAAAAATAAAAATAGGCAAATTTAACTCTTTAACCCTGAGAAAGGCATCCACCTGTATTGTGATAAAAGGTGCTTATATGGAGAGAGATCTAGCATTTGGCACATAACACATGTGGTTCAACTTTCAGGTCAGCAATGTCAACAAAATTCTTTTCACTTTTACTTGCATCCTCATAGAAGCCGTAAGGTCCTCTTTATTAGTGTACATGTAGTTTGACATTCATAACATTTGTTGGATTAAAGTGATTTGCAGTTGATGACAGTTTTATAGGTCTTAATGAATGAATGCCGTTTATTGGTGATGGTTTTTTCCAAGAGTTTTAAATAGAGCTCTTAAAAGTTGACTGTGTTCCTAATGTTAATCTGAACCTTCATCAGGGTGCTTATGACATATGCATTTGGTTTCCTCCATGTTTGTGTGTGAGTGACATATTGAGGGCAGTAACAAGAGAGGACAACATGACCCACATTTACCAAGTGTCCTCGTATGTCCTTAATCTAGCAGGTTCTAACCCATCCGTGACCTCTATCCTCACCCCATGCAGCTCTCCCACACACACACACACACACACACACACACACATGCTTCTCTTGTCCCCCATCACACCTGTCCCTCAGTCTCATTAAGCTGTACAGGAGAGTACAAACCTTCGCTTGCATGAAACAGGTGTAGCCACCATCATGCTGTAGTACCTATTACATTCTTGTTTTCATCCAATTTGAATACATGACATTGTATGACTTGTGCTAGTCATGTTCTTTGTTATATTTTAGAAGTGTAAGCTTAAAGGAATACTTCACCCAAAAAATTTCCATCCAAGATGTAGATGAGTTTGTTTCTTCTTCAGAACAGATTTGGAGAAATTTAGCATCACTTGCTGAACAAAGGATCCTCTCCAGTGAATGGGTGCCGTCAGAATGAGAGTCCAAACAACTGAAAAAAATAATCTCCAAGTAATTGACAACTCCAGTCCATCAATTGATTACTTGTAAAGAAAAAAGGTTCATCTTTTTAACAAAATAATTCATCATTGAGGCTTCTTTAACTTCAAACCGTTCCTTCCAGCTAAAATACACGTTCTCTCTCCATATTTTAATGTGAGAGGACAACGGGATGAGCTTTTTCTACTGGAAGAAGCGTTATAATGGACAGTTATTTTTTTAAGAAGCGACGATTTGCAGTTAAAATGTCTTAATGATGGATTTATTTATTTTTTTTGTAACAACAAACATAACTTTTAACTTCACAAGACGTTAATTGATGGATTGGAGTCATGTGGATTACTTGTGGATTATTGTGATGTTTTTATCAGCTGTTTGGACTCTCATTCTGACGGCACCCATTCACTGCAAAGGATCCGTTTGTGAGCAAGTGATGTAATGCTAAATTTCTCAGAATCTGTTCCAATGAAGGAACAAACTCATCTACATCTTGGATGGCTCTAGGGTGAGTGTAAAATTTTATTTTTGGGTGAACTATTCTATTAACAGTGCGTTCATTAATGTTTCTTTATTTAAAAAGTTAGTAACACTTTACAGTAAGGTTCAGTTCATTAACATTACTTAATTAGGCATCATGGACTAAAAATGAACAATACTTATACAATATTAAACAGTAACTTTGCACATGTATTTTTAACATTTTAAATTGCATAAATTAACAATTATTGTTATTTAACATTAATTTATAATGAACATGAATTAAGTAAAACTGTACATTTATAAATGAACATTTCTGAGAAAAATATAAAAAAGTGACGAAATGCATTAAGAAATTGTAGGAAAAAATAACATTGTAAAGTAATACCAAAAAAGTAACACCAAAAAGTTGTTAAATAAAAACAAACAAACAAATAAATAAATAAATATATATTTTTTTTAAATGTCAAAAAAATGTAATCAGACGACTTCGTCATATCTGTAGCCTAATAAAGGACTCTTAATTTCTCATGGAGTGGGTCACATCATGGAGGTGTCCATATTGAGATCACACAACCTACCAAATAATTATCTCTGTAAGCCCTCTGTTATCAAACAATTTTAAGACAAGTCCAAGACAATTGCCACATCCGCCGATTAAAAAATTACTGAGCGCCTCTTTTTTTAAACTGTAGTGCCATTTTACGATAGATTTTAAAGCGGGAAGCTTTTAAGATGATAACATAATTCATATATGCCAGAACAAAAGTGATTTATTATTTTAAACTGACAGTATGCCTCCCTTCATTGTTTTTCCGCAGAAACTTTCATCGCCGCCCCTATCAGTTTCTTCCTCTTTGAATTTGTCTCATTCTAATGAATTGTTTCTCCGCAGTGTTTTCTGCTTCTCCCGTCTTCTCTCTTTGTCTCTGTCTGTCTCTCGCTCTGTTTTTTTCCCTCCATTTGTTCTTCTTTGCTTTCCCTTCATCGTAACAAATGCATTCTCTCGCTGTCAAGGCTCATTTAAATATTTGGGATGAGAATGAGAATATATAAGAAGAGAGATATTAATATTTATTCTATTAGCTGAAGTGCTTAGGTCTGTAATTTTGCGCCGTCCCAAAAGCACTGTCTTAGATATGATGGATAGCACACCATAATTATGGACGTGAAAAAGTGCTGATGACAGCAGTACAGGCGAGAGGCCAGCAATGGATACGCCAGCGGAGCAAGGGTTAAAGCGCACTCTCATCCTCTTCATTTCTCCCTCCTCTGTTCTTTTTCCCCTTCTCTGGCTCTCTTTTTCTGTCTGCCATTTCACACGTTTTTCTGTCCCGTTTCTTCTTTTGTTTGCTGGTCACATCAATTCACACCTCATCCCGATTACTCTTCTTTTGATTCTCCTTCTGTTTCTCTCATCCCTCTATCACTCTGTCTCTATTCTCATTTCCTAGCTCTTTATCATAGCTCACACCACCATACATTCTTTCTGTCTCTCTCTCTTTCTTGCTCTCTGTCTCAGTAATGTAAAATGTGCTGACTCTTTCTGCTTTGTGGCCAGTAGAAAGCTCTTCTAATAGGCCCCAGAGACTTCCCAGCCTTTCTTAAATCAAGTGGAAAATTGTTAACTTGCACTGATATAAAGATGTTCCATCCACTTCTCTTTTTTTTTTCTCTCACACTCTTCTCTTTTCCCTCTGTTTTGCTGCTTTTATGTAAATTAAAATGTATGAGAGAGCGTGGTTGGGGCTTTTGTGTTTTCTTTGCCCAGATCACAGCCGTGAACATCAAAGTTAATGAGCCTTCTCAGTACTGCGTCCACCTCCCATCAGCGGGATTTTCTTCTAATTAGATATGATTTCAAATAGGCAATCAACTTATAAGTTAGGTAAGATTTCTATCACCCATACTTTTCATATTGGAGCTTCCACTAATTTGTAGAAATTGAATGTTGGTGGGAATGAAAGGAACGGGATTAGGACTATTTGCTTGCTCATCATACATATTAAATGTTGGTAGAAGTGTAGACTTCATTCTTGATCATCATATTCAGTAAAAGTATCATGAAAAACTATTAGTAAAATATTGAATAATAATGTTTGTAAAAGCACAAAAAATTATTAGTTTATTTACTTATTTATTTTGTTTAATTTAATTATTTAAGGAATAGTTTTCCCAAAAAATGAAATTGCTGTCATCATCTTATAAAGTGTTTTTGCCCATAAAATGAAAGTCAGTGGGGTCCAAAACAATATTGGACCCAACTAACTTTCATTGTGCAGACAAAAAAAACACTGAAACATTTTTTTTAAATATCTTCTTTTGTGTTCTGCTGAAGAAAGAAAGGTTTGGAATAACATGAGGTTGAGTAAATGACAGTATTCATTTTTGGCTGAACTAACCATACTGGTCTGATTTAAGTTGATCTAATAAACCAGACTTTGGATTTTACTGGCCAAGAATTGTCCCACTTGGAAAGGGGATGAAAGAGGCAGGTGATTCTGTCAATACTTCCACAATAATATACTGCTGTGCAACAAAATATCAGCTCTTTCAAATAATAGAGCAGCAGACTCAAAAGACAGCAATATGGAAATCCAAATTGTATTTACATTAGACAAAGCTCTTGAAAAATACCTGAAAAGATGTCATGAACCTTGCAAATTTGGGAAAATAGTCATTGTAAGAGGCCACTTTAGCAGCTTGACAACAAATAGACAAAACCTTTTTTCTCCTGAAAGACTGATTAAAAACTATTGCCCCCTGAATTCAGGATGTAGCATAGCAGCCAACCAACAAGTCTGAAATTGGGGGATTCAACCAGCTCTGGCCATCTTAAGGTGGGCGTACACGGTGTGATTTTTGCTGTCGTACGAACTCGCAGGCAAACTGGAGAGCCAAACACTGAGGCTGCCGTCTGTGGCGCCATCGCATCGAATAATCCTTATCGAATAAAATAAAACTGTATATAATTATACAGTTCTATTTTTTATTTGTTATTCCAAATGTGCCAAATTTGCCATTCAGCTTTATGAATATGCCTGTTTTATTTCCAGCAAAACGAGCAGAAATTCAGAAATGGCCTACTCCCTCGAGTTCTTTATGAAGAACAGAAAGTCCATGCTTTTCTCTGCTTTTCAGCCATTCTCTTTGCCATGTCCTTTAGTCTG
>NW_015547762.1:553431-559143 GCF_001515605.1 Sinocyclocheilus anshuiensis | reverse complement strand
TATTCCGAATGTGCCAAATTTGCCGTTCAGCTTTATGAATGAATATGCCTGTTGTATTTCCGGCAAAACGAGCAGAAATTCAGAAATGGCCTACTCCCTCGAGTTCTTTATGAAGAACAGAAAGTCCATGCTTTTCTCTGCTTTTCAGCCATTCTCTTTGCCATGTCCTTTGTCTTCGTTTTTTTTTTTTTTTTGGACATCACAAGCCGCCTGCCACAAAGAAAACTATTTCGTCATCAGAATCCATATTTTTATGAATGGCGCGAAATCTAATGCTTACGTCAGAGTTTGTAAAATCGTAGTAAATTCGTGTCGTGTGTGACTGCCTCCATACGATTTTCGGATAAACTCAATCGTGACGTGCCAGAGCTCACGACGTTCCGACCTTCAGAATCGCACCGTGTACGCCCGACTTTAGTGGTCAATATGCATCAAATGGTCTGTTGGCGGCTGCGAGTAGACTCAGTGGATGCAGTTGTTGAATTATAAATGCCCCGGAGATGCCAGTGTGATAGTAGGTAAATTTCACTGCAAAACAGCCCGGTCCCATCCTAGACGCTGTTTGTATTGTTGTGAACCTGAATAGTTAAAATTACAGATGGCGTGTGATCAGATTATCCCACTTCACATCGCTTGTAATTTCTCACAATTTACACATTGGTTCTATCTGCCTCCGCCGGACCTTTGAATGATTAAAACTCGACATGGATGTTATCAGTCAAACAAGAAACAAATGGGTATTTAAAAAAAGAAAGGTCCCAAATGCTCTTCTGAAATGGGGTGGAATTGGAATCGACTGAATTCAAGTGGCAAGGGATTTAGCAAATTGGGCCAATTAGCCAAGAGTGTGGTGAGTGATGATGTTGTCTATAGGATGATTTAGGGGGCATTAGAGACCCAGATTCATTGGGTACGATAATCCAGTTACACTAGACTGTGTGTGTATTGATAATATCTATACTTTTATTGTTTTCTTTGTATAACAGTAAATAAAGCAAAAGCTGTCATCTTGTATTTAAAGACTCCATAGACACACTATACATGCCTTTTTGCATCTTAGTGATAGAGTCTATGACATACACTTAAATGATTGTGTGTTTATTTGATGTTCAATGTTCTTCATAGAACCACTGATGCCAATAAAAAAACTTTATTTTTAAGAGTGTATGTGTAATAGAAGTGTATATTTACATTAATAAACTATATATTTATATATGAGACAGACATAAAAGAAATAAAAAATGAATGCTTAGTATGTATTTACACAAATATCTGTGTAGTAGTAAATAAAAAATCTTATTATTTATTAATTTATTTTTGGAAGTTTTATTCAAAAGTGTACACAAACACACAAATATATGTAATTTAAATATAAATTGTTTTAAATGTATTTATTATTATTAAGAAGTATTATTTTTCTGAAATAAGGAGACAAAAGCCATTTTTATGGTTTCTGTCCTGTATGATAGTTTTATAAAGCATTTCATGCTTATTTCAAGTTCATTTCTAATTTATTTAAATTCAAACATCATTATTCTATGAATGTTGTTATGTCTAAGTATAGTCAATCCATTTCCATCAGTTTGACTCATTTGGGCTGATTTTTAGACAGATCTTGCACATATTATAAATGAATAGAGACACTACAACCTTCAAGAAACTTTATCCACTGATGTTATTTTAGAATAATAGCTTTACACTATTCAAGCTCAATTTTGTTTTGTTTTGTTTTGTTTTGTTTTGGTTTGGTTTGTTTTGTTTTGTTTTGGTTTGGTTTGTTTTGTTTTGGTTTGGTTTGGTTTGGTCTTGTCTTGTATCATATCTGGCTTGTACTTTTGACCTCCTTAAGGCTTTAGTAGGAGGTCTTGATAAGCATTTTGGTTAACTAAAAATGTGGTGTCTCTGGGGCTAGACACTGAAAAAAGTAGCAATCGGATACATATGTGCGACAATTAAAAAAGTAGCACAGCTGGATTACAAAAAAAAATGTTTCCTGTGTGAATGGTCGCTGCGGGTTTAATTTAACAAAATCTGTCTGGTTTCTTTATCTCGTTTCTAAGCACCACAAGATAATACCTAATAACTGTAAATTTGGTAATTTTAGGCCGCTTGTGGCTCTGACCTGATCCCCGTTGGGTAAAGTGTCTCTGGGCGGTCTGCCCCAAGGGGTGACAAGGAGTCCACAGTGTTCCCGGACACACGATCCTTCAGCCATCCTTCCCTCCCACACACACATACAGACACACTCTCTCTCTCTCTCTCTCTCTCTCTCTCTCGCTCTCTCTCTCTCTGTTTATTTCTGGAGCAACATGCCCCACACTCGCCCAGTCTCTCTCTCTCTCTCTCTCTCTCACTTATACACGCGTCTCGCGCTCCTCACCCCATAGTGGGGTATAATTAGCTTCTCTGACAGGTGGGAGGGATCGGGTCTCCCGAAGAATGAAGCTACCAATTTACGCCCAAATTACACAGGCACACAGACACTCTCACCTACTCTCACTTACACACACAAACACATGCTCACCTTCTCTCACATATCAGATACATGCACCTACTGATGTGTGATCACATGCAAACACTTACTTTTGCTTACTTCAGTGCACTCCTACAGAGTGTGGCACACATGAAATAAAGCATTAAGAATGTTTTGCTCTCTTCACAGTGTAAGAAGAAACACACGCTGGTGTGTCCAGACTTCTCCAGTACCGGCGTGTGTCCACGTGGATCCAAATGCAAGCTGCACCACAGACAGAGCTCGAAACGCTCCGGCTCTAACGCAAGCTTTGGACCGACCAAGAAAGCCCATACTAGAGACATTTTAAAAAGGTCAGGATCAGGAACTAATCTAACATTAGCTTTTATGATTCTTAGTTGTCAAAAAAAAATTTATCATAATTTGAATAATTATATTATTGTAGGGAAGTTACCTGAATAGGCATGTAAATCCCTCATAAGCATGATGATTATTTAGAAATTCCTTTGAAAATAAAATTAAATAAAACATTTTAATCTTATATTATTTGGTGTTTTGCCTTTTTAGTTCAGAGGAAGTTCAGGCACAATCTACTGAGTCCATACAGGCAGATGAGGGCTCGTCCTGCTCGGGTCCTGAGAAGCTGCCTTCCTTCATCTCCTTGTCCAGCTCTCCTGACATGTCAGAGAACCCTGATACCCCAAAGGTGCCCCCTGCAGCAGGCCCACAGGCCAAAGGTGTGTACTTGTATGTCTACAGGACTTCAGATTTAACAGATTCAGTATAAAATAATAATTATAACATACAGTAGATACATTGGCCAACGTATATGAACACTAAAGCTACACTTAATGAATAAATGTTATTGCACTAGTTAAATATAAAACCAGATGGTACTTTAAAGAAAGCTAACAAAACATTTCACAAAAAGACATCTGTTAACATAAATGATAATTATGTTATTACAAATTAAGATAAAATGTCTATAGTTAATGTGATGACAACTACACCTGTTGTTACTCTGCTGGTACGCTTGTGTAAAAATTGAGGAAATTACTTAATATGCACACCAAAAATTGGAGTAATTAGAAAAAAATGCCTCAGAAAAATAAACTTAGCTCTAAGAAAATGTCTTGTGAAATTTGTTTGCAGATGCCACATTGCATTGCAATACTAGATTCATATAAATTTAAAATCGCTTGTTAAGTGTGGCTTAAGAGTCCAAATACTTTTTAGGGTCACTGTGTATATATATAAAGAGTAAGGAGATAATAAATATTTATGGAGTATGAAGCTGGGCTACTTAATACGCAGTGATGGGGTTAATAATATCGAGGGGGTTGATATTATTTAAGAGAGGGGTATATAATACTTACTGAGGGGTTACTAATATTTAGGTTTGTTGTTAAGGACAGGCACAGCTGAAGCTGGCATGTCTGTCTCACTGATAGAGGATTAGTGGAGAGGGGCCCCTATAACCTCAAACACACACACACACACACGCCAGCCGCACCCTATGGAACAGTGTCTTTCTCTCTCCACACTCAATAAGACAAACCTGATATACTTCCCTCGCACAAACTCACACACGACATTTTTTTCAGCAAGAAATGATCAACTTCTCTTAAAGGTTCTGAGAAACTGGTTCTAACTTTTTAGTATTCATCTGAACGCTTTTCAACTCTTCAGTCTTCTTCTCTCTCATGCTTCCATACTTCCTTTCTTAAATTAGTTACTGCAGAACAGAAACTGCTGTCATTAACCTCTGACTTTACACCCTAACAGTGGCTTTTCACAGTCATATGGTCATACTGAAGTGTGGCATACACTCATTCTCTTCTCTACACGCAAATATTTAAAAATGTATATCCTCTGTTTCTGATTCGTTTTCGCTCATGTTCATGCATGTAGGGTTTCCTTCTATTTCCAAAGCTTTCTTGAGTGATGGCAAGTATCATGTCTGCATATTTATACAAATTTATGCTTGTTATACATACACACACATCCCTCTGCCAACTTCCTATTTCTCTCATGCCAGGTTCCAGCTCAGTTCCCCTTTGGGATCATTGATGGCAGCCCTGTGTCTCAGAATAGCACAGGTGCCCACCAGACCACCATGACTTTTCACATGTCACTTTCTCATCCTGTTGCCTGAAATCATCTACTGCATAAAGACTGAAAAAGTGCTGCTCTCAAATTCACCTCATTATAGCATGAAGTTTAGCGAATTAGGCAGTTCTGATTCAATCTGGATTCCTTAACGGTTCTATTAATTATTATTTTAGTTATTTTGAGGAAGAAATAATAGATAATGTTTGGAAAACAATTTTTACTGCATTTATTATCCTCAGAAATATGTTGTCATATTATGAGATCATTTAAGATTTCAACAAAACAGTAATAAACAAACAAAAAATGTCTATACATGTAAGGTTCTTCAACCATTTAAGGATTGATTGATTGATTGATTTAATTTTCATTATTATTTATTCATGTTTTCATTTATCATTTATTATTATTTACTATTATTATTAATTTATTATTTAAATTTCAGTTATTTTCAATTTTGCTTCCTAACAGGAATTGGAAATTATATTGTCAATTATATTCAAAAATATTCTTCAATAATATTCTCTCATTAAAATGTTGCATATTTTATTAGATTTTTCTTTCCACACCAGCTGTAAAAAGGTGTGTTTGTGTGTGTATACAGTCAAACCTAAATTTATTCAGACACCTTCAACATTTCTCACATTATCACAGTTTATTCGCTATAGTTTAGAACATGGTAATAAAATATGACAAGAACTCCGAGTTAAACTGTGTCAGAACAAATTCATCTTGATAATGTCAGATAACTTTGATAGAAAGGTATGTAATGAATTAGGTTGAATAGCTGTCAGCTGTTAAATTTAAGTACACAATTAGATAATACCAATCTAGGTCAGCCAATTACCAAGCAATGCTTAATTTTGTTCAGTCTGTGGTGTAAAAAGGTCGCATTAGTAATTTAAAGGGGTCATATGATGTTGCTAAAAAGAACATTATTTGGTGTATTTGGTGTAATGAAATGTGTTTATGCGGTTTAAGTTTAAAAAAACACATTATTTTCCACATACTGTACATTATTATTTCTCCTCTATGCCCCACCTTCCTGAAACGCATCAATTTTTACAAAGCTCATTGGTCTGAAAAGTGAGGTGTGCTCTGATTGGCCAGCTATCCAGTGCGTTGTGATT
>NW_015547762.1:499085-553328 GCF_001515605.1 Sinocyclocheilus anshuiensis | reverse complement strand
AGTCTTAACTTTTATAAAGAATATCTCTTTGGGTTTGAGACTTTAGTCTTTGCAACTTTAGAGATCTTATCTATTCACGAACAGCTTGTAACACTCCAAAGAGAAAGGAAAATTTGAAATCGCATCATATGACCCCTTTAAAGAAGAAACACTTAAGCAAAACATGGTCAGGTCAAAGTGTCTGAATAATTTTTGGTCCCAAATTTTTATCAGTTTTACTGGTAATCCACTGTATGAAGAATTGTTGGATATAATATGTCACAGTTTACTTTATTTTGCTATCCTCACTTACATAAATGAACTATAGTGTCCTGCACCCACTAGTAAAAACATATCAAAAATTATATCTCGTGTCTGAATAATTTTTGGTTTAAGTACATATATATAAATTATTATATATATTTTTTTTTTTATTCCCAACCCTGGTGAGGTTATACTTTTGCCTTCACATCCACAACCACATTCACACCAAGAGCAGTTAATTGTAACGAATGACAGTTTAACTCTCACTGTAAAGATTGTGGCCGTCAAGACAAACTTCTCTCTGCTTTGCATAAATTAGCCCAGACTCTATGCGTCACTGCCTGCATCTTCTCTTTCTCCCTCCGTCTCTGTGCTATCACTCACCCTGAGACAATCACACACTCCTGTGTCACTCCTCTATCAGTAAAACAGAGCGATAGCTACTCCTGTCATTATGTAGCAGGTGCTATTTATTTCTTGTCTGTCTGTCTTGTTTTTACATATCAAAGTTTCCTCTACTTTCACTTTTGACTTCAGTTACTGCTGTGTAACCAAACCATAAAAACATGAAAAAACTATTGTTTGCACTGTTTCCTCTCCTTTCTTCTCTCTGTTACAGGAAAGCCACTACATATCAAGCCACGATTCTTATATACAACACAGACAGAAAGCTTGCCAAAGGAGGGCTGATGGTGGGTGTTTTAATTGGTAATAAACTTTGAAACATTTTAACTTGATTTTTACTTTAATAATATACAGAATAAATTCTGCTAAACTGTTACAAAATGGTTTACAAAGACATCTTCTTTACTTGAGACGTTCACAGCTACTTTTTGGTGTAAATTCACGTTTGGTTTCAGGAATTTCGAAATGCAATTCTAAGAATTGATTAAACATTTCTCGGAATATGTTCATAAACTGTCACTACTACAGAACTGAATTTATGCATTATAATCAAATACTATTCTGAAAAAATGCAGACGTTCACAGTGAGTTCGTTTCAAAATGTATATGTATATGTAATTCTCAGGGATTTTTAAAATGGCATTTCTGTAGTGGTTTGTTATGCAAAGAAATTGTATTATTTCAAATGCGAGCTTGTGAAAATGTCTTTTCAAAAAGTAAATAAAATTGCTTTGTGATTTGCACGACTTTGTCTTTGTTTCTGAGCATGTTTGCATATATGGAAGACGAATTTTTTCAGTTCTTTAACCATATTTAACCAATTTTTCAGTTATTGAACCATATAACATCACAAACCACCTCACTCCCAAGTTGTTTTCTGAATAGCATCGTTTAACGTGAAAAGTATCGGTATTTCTCTACACGTGTTGTGAGGCAGGTGGATGTGAAGAACATCGCTCATGGCTGCATGTCTGTCACTGTAATTGAGTCTTAAGGAATCTATAGGAAACGAAAAAAAATGTGACATCTCCCTCACACTCCTCAAAACTAATTTTTCTTCTCCTCTCACTAACTGCTGTCTGACCAAATCCATCACAACTAATTTCTGACAATGTCATTTTCCTTTCCTTCTCCCTGCCTTTTCCTAAAATGTGCATTTGATTGAGGATCCGTTGGTTCCTCCTCTTCTCCGTCGGGTAATGTAATTAGTATGTTGAGTGTTAAACAGTGGTATAGAGAGGATGATGGGAGTTGTAATCCCTTGAACGCCCCTCACTGTGCGGAGACTGCTGATATTCAGACTATTAATGCTCCGCTGAACCAAGGCCTCGTGCTCCGTGCTCTGACAAACGACTGCCGGTCACGACGGGAAACCTGGTTAACCGTCGCCGGCAGCAGCAACAGGGGGCATTAATACACCGTGGCGAGGGTCTCGCTGCGGAACACCACACACTCGCTGGCACTGACAAGCCTGCCGCCGTGTTAACGAGATAAAGGCCGTGCCCATGATGTGAGCCACGTTTACGATGACATAGAGGTATGGAGGGAAGAAAAACACTCCCTCATATGGCTTCTCTGTCCATCTCTCTCTTCTGCTTAATCGTTCATGCAGGAAGGAATACTTCACAAGAATGCATGTTGATATGGGTGTTGTAAAATCAACTAAAGTTGTCATACATCACCTAACCCCTCTTAGCTTATTTGTCGTTTTTGCATTGCGGCTCTTGCTTATAGATTTAGAATGCCGGAGTGCATAGTTAAGCTCAACTGATTTGTGACATAATGTTGATTATCAAAATAATAATTTTAATTTGTCCCTCCTTTTATTGAACAAAAGTAAGGTGCTTGTATTGGAAGTAGGGCCAATCCTTAAACATTAAAATGGATTCAATTATATAGCCACAAGACAAACAATATGCATGTTGCCATGGTTTTATTTTGACAAAATCACTTAGTAATGTTTGCTGTGTAAAGTTTTGTCCAGTTTTGCAACTTTGTTGCCTAAATGGAATGCCTAAAACCATAAAATAACCATTTAAATACCATTTTTATGACTTTAAAGGTGAAATAATGCACAAGTTTTAACACGAGTTAACTGAAGAATATTCTGCATAATTTTGCTCACCGCAAAATTAATTTTGTCTTGTCAGGTGTGAGTCTATGAATGAAAAATGCACATAAAATGAGTTGGGCAACTTTAATGTTAAAATACAGTTTCAGATATATAGCCACAAAATAAACAATATGTTTAACAATAATAACATTTAGTTTGACAAAATCACTTACTAACGTTTGCTGTGTAAAGTTATGTCCAGTTACAACTTTTTTGCCTAAACATAATGCTTAAAAACCTATAATAACAATTAAAATTACATTTTGTACAACATTACTACTCAATATATACAATTTAACACGAGTAGGTCTAAATGCTTTTTTAAAAATTTTATGCTTCATAATTCTGCTTTTAAATCCTCCAAATTGGCCTTATTCACTTTTATTAATCCCTTACTAAACTTTGATGTGTAAAGTTCAGTTTTACAACTTTGTTGCCTAAATTTAAAGCCTCAAACCCCAAAATACCATTAAAATTACAATTTAAACAACTTTACAGCTCAAATAATACATAAGTTTAGAGTTGAAGGCTTTTTTTTAATAAGCTTCTCATCTCTAGTTTTAAAATTCTACAAAACTTGCCCTATTTACTTCCACTGTGCTTCACCATTACCACATTTTTTTATATATATAAAACAATTCAAGTTTATTTGTATAGCGCTTTTCACGATACAAAGGTTTTGGGATGTGAACTAAAGACAACGACGAGTTAATAATATTGAGAAGCGGTTCTTCTGCTACAGGTAACAACACTTTCAGTAATTTAGTGGGTACAGGATCTAACAGGCATGTTGTTGGTTTAGATGCAGTGATACGTTTATTTAGCTCTTCCTGTCCTATAGTTGTAAAGCACTGCAGTTTATCTTTTGGTGCGATGAATGAAGCTGAAGTATTATACGCTGTAGAATCTACATTTGTTATTGTATTTCTGATGTTATCTATTTTATCAGTGAAGAAATTCATAAAGTCATTACTATTAAACTGTGAGGGAACAAAGGACATAGAACTGTCTTTTTCCCCATATAATATCCATTAAAGTTAGTTAATCCATTCATAAATTGATGTGATTTTTTTTTCATTCGGATGCAACATCATCCAGAAAGATCTTGTTCTTCATCCTCCATTCAGTACTTTTTTTTTTTAAAGTAATTTTCTTTTTATTTAACATTCAGTGTTTAATGTCAAACAAAACAACCCCTAAATTAATTACTATAGAACTTCAGTTAGTACAGTAAAGTCATAACCTTTGATTTGTACAGAAAGGCGGAAAAGATGTGAGGTGGGATGCATATATCCGTATTCATGATACTCTTTAACAATGGTCACTCACCAGTCTCTGTTATCTGCATGGGAAAAGAAAGAGAAATGCATGGAGCAATCACTCTTTCTTTTCTCACCCTCCCCTTCCCTCTCGTTCTCTCGCTCTGACGGCGAGGATGTAAGTGCCTTAGACAGATGTCTGCTGCCGCTTGTCTCAAAGCTCAACGCGAGCTGCTGAGCTCGGCAAACTCTAATTAAGATCAATATTTCAATTTTTAGTAAAAGCGCATGTGAAAGAGAATGGAGGAGGAGAGCGAGAGAGAAAGGAGGAAAACACATTCACATTTATTCGCGGACAATCTCACTTGAATGAGAAAAGGAAAGAATGAAAGGTCAAGTGTAATTTTTCTCTACCTCAATAGATCGCCTAGGCATAAAAAAGACAAACTTGTTACAGCTCAGCAAAGACTCCAGCCCATCAATAAAGATCATACTTCCACTGCAAGTAGTTAGTCATTAGTATATCTGTCCTCTGTCCTTTTTTTCCTCCTGCTCTCTTTCCAATCTTTCTGCTTGTGCTTTATTGCTGTTTATCTTTTTGCCATTCTTCGTCTGCCATTTTTAAAGCTCTTTTGAGTTTTAGTACATTTTTTCAAATATCTTCCTGTGTCCATTTCAACTTTTTTTGGTTCTCTTGAAGGAATCAGTCTCTTTTTCTCTTTAACATGCTCTTTTCTGTCGTCTTGCTCTTTCTAACTCACTTTTTTCGCTGAGAACTTCATAGAACTTTGTATACTTGTTAGTTTGAATGTAGTCGAATGATTACTGCTGAGTCTTTGAACGGGCATTTGTGGGATTTTGAGGCCCACAAAAACCTCCTTTCCAAACCTTCTTCCGATAACCCCCTACTCCACCTCGCACCTCTCAACTATTTTGGCTAAAGAGGGGTTAACCGGACAAATCTGTCTCAGTCATTTCCACAGATGTCTAGTCCAGACCCCCCTTCTCTCTTTCACGCTATCATACTCTTTTTCTCCTTGGACGTGCTGATGTCCATTTTGCTTAAATCGGTAGAACTGCACCAGCAGCTAACTCCCAATATGCAAAGGCACAATGAAAGCCCTGACTTCAAAATTTATGTCTCAAGCCCTCGGCCACATCCACACCCACCCACCTACCTCCGCTCAATGAATGGACGATGGCAGATCTTCTTAAATGTGGCATTTTCAAAGCGGACTGCTTAGCTTGGACTTTGAGGTCCACTCATGCTTATTTGATAAAACCTCCATAATGACTTAGCGCACCTTCAACTTCAAATACCTTGATATGATTTGTCCCGTCCTCTTAGGCTTTTCTTTTTTCCCCTCCGTTGGCAGATTTGAGCCTCAAGCGTGTCTGTATTTCACTCATTGGCACCTGGAAAGAAAGTCTTAGCATGTTACATAAAGTTAGTAGAGGTCTCAGATGTAGTAAGAAGTAAGTTATACAGCAGATTTTATTTTGATAATTGATACTGAAGCTTAGAAAATACACATACATTAATATAAATTGGCAAGTATTAAGCATCTGAGCCATTTACAGAGTGAGGAATTACTGAGTGCTGCATATGAATGTAAAGGCCTGTCAAACACAGTAATTAAGGGAATAATTCACCCAAAAATCCAGGATCCATCCAGGATGTAGGTGAGTTTCATCGGAACAGATCATTTCTTAATCGGAAAAGATTTGAAGTAATTTAGCATTATATCACTGGCTCACCAATGGATTATCTACAGTAAATGGGTGCCGTCAGAATAAGTGTTGATAAAAGCATCACAATAATCCACAAGTAATCCACACGGCAGTGTTTGTAAAAAAAAAAACAAATACATGATTATGGCATTTTAACTTTAAACTGTCGCTTTTGATCAAAATAACTGTCCATAATCCATTGAAATCAAGTGATTAATGTCCATTCCCTGTTGTTCTTTCACATCAAAATTAGACATTTGTTTAGAACTGTTTTGGCTTGTAAACAGTGCTTGATCTGCACATATTTCTCTCCTGATTCAGACGAGACAACTTTTTCACTGAAGAAAGCAATATTATGGATAGACAACTCATATGTTAGCCAAAAACAACAGATTGAAGTTAAAAATGTGTTTATTACAAACAGCTTTTGCTTCACAAGACATTAATTGATGGACTGGAGTCCTGCATGTATCAGCTGTTTTGACTCTCATTCTGACGGCACCCATTCACTGCAGAGGATCCATTGCTGAGCAAGTGATGTTATGTTAAATTCCTCAGATCTGATCCTATGAAGAAAAACATATCTACATGTCGGATGGTCTGAGGGTGAGTACATTTTCATTTTAGTTGAACTATTCCTTTAAGTGTCTCTCATTATGTCTTTCTGTCTCTTTTATTTTTAACAAAGCACTATAATAATATTTCAAACATTTTTATATTGATCTACATTCCTCGGTGTCCTTACACTGCAATAAGGACCCGGCCTCGCATAGGGTGCTAGACTGACCCTCATCTTTGGGTACTTCCTTCAAGCGAGACTGGCTCCTCTGATTAAGACATATGCTGTGGTGATGAAGGCGCGCGCTGCGTGGGGCTTAATTATTTGTCGATCCGCGCAGATGAGTCGAGATGCAATTAGAGGTTAATTGCGAAAGAAATCCGAGGCGGATCATAATTAACTCACCCTCACAAATTGCGCATTTTTTCCCTATTCGGCGGAAATGTGGATTGATTTTATTGCTGGATCACGCGTTATTGAGTCCGTCACCGCCTATAGGTCATAAGCGGGGAGGAAAGTTGCGCGTGTTATCCTATCAGATCAATACACTGAATGACTGTTCACGGGGTTACGGCACATTGAGGAAATATGCAGTTTAATACATAATTATCTAATCAATTTGAACTTTAAACGGTCTGTCCAAACACAGTAGGGTTTTTGTAGAATAATTATCCTATGTCATAGCTATCTCCTGGATTTTAAGGATGTCTCGCTTTTGATAAATTAAAAAATAAATTATAGCAAATAATTAATTGTTAATAAATAGCCTAATTGTTGTGAAAGGAAATGTGATGCATAATTAGTTTAATATTGCTCTGAATTGCACTGGAGTTTATTGAATCACATTTACATTTTAAAATGAGAAATAACTTAGCAGAGTGTTAAAAGTGCAAACATCGTGTTATTGCGTCAAAATTTCCCTTCCTAATAGTGAATTCAGTAGTCGATGTGTATTCATTTTGCTTTCATTGTAGGCCTATTGCAATTTCTCATAAGACTGACTTTTAGTTTTGAAGTGAAAAATAAGTCAATTTAACTATATGATCATTTTTTTAATCATGTATGTCTATCAAATATAGAATTCAGTTGGTCGTGAAAATTACGCGTACAATCCGTTTTATAAACGTGTAAGTTATCCTTTTATAAATGTGTAAGTTATCCCTAAAGCGTTTGCATTGCATATAACGTTTAAGAAGTGTTTGCTCTGTTCTAAATAAACATTTTCTAAGTAAGACAAGCTGGGCTATTGCCTTTCCTCGCGCTCACTTTCCACGTGCGGTTGCAGGGGAGGCGTCGCTAGGGGGCGGGAAGAACACCTGTTTAAGCCACTGTCAGCTGCTGCGCGTTCGGCTCAGCTGCCACATAGAGGCGTCGCTATAGGAATATGCATGTCTACTGCTACGCCTCCTCCCATTGGTCCTTTCCGTTCTCTGGGTGGGACGCTCAGATGGGCCATGTGTATAAAGTGGTACATTGCCCCTTTCAGTGCTTCAGTGATACTGCGTGTCAGCGGTGGACAACGGTGCAAAAATAAGCTCTAGCCGTAAACGAAAAGCAACGGTGACAGCAGTCCATGTAACTTTAAAAGTGACAGCGGAGGGAGGTGAATTTAAGTAGCCAGAATTCCGCATCCTTCGTCAGGCTGCGTCGGAGCGTCCCACCGGAGGAACTTAACGTTACACTGAGATTTTGCCTTCCTCGCCCAGTTTCTGTGCCCCCAGTCCCGGATCGCAGCCTGGGCAGAACCTCGAAAATTGCGTCGGCAACAACAATAACAACAGCGGCAACAACAACAACCAGGGCTCCTCGGGCAAGCCGCAGCTGGAAGATCTCTACTGGATTCCCAACTACCAGCATCACATCAGTCCAGAGGCCCTCAACCTGACGCCCGAGGACGCGGTGGAAGCGCTTATCGGTAACGCGCACCACCACCACCATCACCACCAGCCCTACGAGGGATATCGCGGTCAGCAGTACGTCGGAGAAGACCTCTCGACGGCCACGAACGGGCATCACCACCCGGTGCACCACCACCACCATCACCACCACGCGCACCTCGA
Organism: Sinocyclocheilus anshuiensis; assembly: GCF_001515605.1. Lineage (NCBI taxonomy): Eukaryota > Metazoa > Chordata > Actinopteri > Cypriniformes > Cyprinidae > Sinocyclocheilus > Sinocyclocheilus anshuiensis. Next base: position 544,958 of record NW_015547762.1, on the reverse strand, counting down.
GGACCGCTTCTCGGACGAGCAGCTGGTGAGCATGACGGTGCGCGAGCTCAACCGGCAACTGAGAGGCTTCGGCAAAGAAGAGGTGATCCGTCTCAAGCAGAAACGGCGAACCCTGAAGAATCGCGGCTATGCACAGTCGTGCCGCTACAAGCGCGTGCAGCAGCGCCACATGCTCGAGAGCGAAAAGTGCACGCTTCAGAGCCAGGTGGAGCAACTCAAGCAAGACGTGGCGCGTCTGATCAAAGAGAGGGACCTGTACAAGGAGAAGTACGAGAAGCTCGCGAGCCGAACCTTTAACGGCGGCGGAGGCAACACTCGGGACCCGTCCAACGGCACTCACGGCAAAACCTCTTCCACGGAATTCTTCATGTGAGAGTGATTCTTGTTAAAGACTTTTTCCGCACCAACGTATTCGTTTTTTTAAACCTTCATTTTTATGATTTTCAGTGTGAATTTTATTTGCAGTTCTTATCTTAAATACTCAGTGTCCACTGTAGAACATACACTCTTGAAAATAAAGGTCTGATGCCATAGGATAATCTTTTTAAGTTCCACAAATAAATATTTTATTTTTAAGGACTCTAGAGAAACATCTATGTACTGGTGCTTTAAAGAACCCAAAACCCAATTATGTAAATCTAGAGAATCCGTAATGTCACATCCAGCACTTTTTCTTTTCCAAAGAATACCCACTTTTACCGCCAAAATGGTTATTGACAAGCAAGTCAAGTCCATTGCCGAACTTAAAGTGCTGAAAGGAAACACTGAAGAACCTTTATTTTTTAAGAGTGTAGTCTAACATTACAGCGACATATTTAAAGTCTTCACTCATTATTTGTGTACATATATTACTGTACCATAAAAGTCTTAAGGTTAGTGTAATGTTAGGATTATCTTCCACAGATACTGCACGAACCCTTCTACTTCATAACACATCCGCTCTAAATATGGGATCACGCATAATCTCCAAAGACCCATCAGTTTTGGATTCTGTAAATTCGTGTTTATTTTTTTTTTTTAAGTTATATGCTAACTGCAAAGTCCGACATGTTTAAAGACATAGGCTACAGTCGCTTTCTTAATCTTTTTTTTTTTTTTTTTGGTCTTAACGGATTGACGAGTCTTAATGGCGATGAGAACATACTGGAAACGAAACTTCACTCTGTGAAGGGACTTTGTAAGGAACAATGCTAATATTAAAACACATAGAAGCAAGAAAGGGAGATAGCAATAGGCTACATCCTTGACTTTTCTCAGTCATGAACTGAGGTTGAGGGGACTTATGAACTTTGAGGGCCCTCAAGCATTGCTCAAGTCTGCATTACCCCACCAATCCTGCATGCGGGACATGTATGGTACTCCAAAACGCGCCAGGTCCTTACTCTCTCTTCCTCATACAGCACTTGGATGAAAAGCATGGCCCTTAACCACTCTCTCTTCTCTTTTTTTCCGTTTCTTCTGCTCGACACAAACCGTGTAGCCTATGTGAAGGAACTCATGCCTACCTGCGAAATCACATGCAATCCGTTCTTGCATTTCTTTTCTATTGTTTAAAAGTAGAGAATAAGAACAGAAAAAAAACACCGAACTGAGCCAGAGTTATTATTCCCACTTGTACATATGTAGAGGTCAAATGGTGTGTTAATTTAACTTTCTTTTTAAAAAGTCATTTTTGCTTGATTATTTAAAACGTCTTAATACGATGTTTGTATGTAGTAGCATGCAAATGACAAAGATATTCTCATCCTATTGAATATGTACAATTTCAAAGGAAGCCTACTGCACTACGATTCGAAGAATTGGGATTTATATAACATTTCTTTTCCTCTGTGTTAATCGAATTGCTGTTATGGTGGACATAGTTAGTCGATCTAAAGTGCATATAAACACAAGGACTTTAATTGCTGCTAATATTCTATGCACCAAATTCGAAAGCAATTAACAGAAGCTCTGATTATGAGAATTTTGTACTTCAAAATAAAGGTGTAGAAAACTGGTTAGATATGGATATCAAAAATAACTAAGATAATCTCTTCAAGAACGTTTATATATATATATATATATATATATATATATATATATATTTGTCTTAATAACCGGAATGATGAACGACATAAAACTGTTCACTTCAAATATATGACAACCGTCGTTCGTAGGGCAAGAAGGGTTGTTTTAACTTTTTATGACATAATAAAACTGTAGCATAGCCTACTCTGTATAAAGCAGTTGCCTATTGTTTTGCATTACAATATTGTGATGATAATAGGCTTCCGACCATGCTGGATTACACTACAGGTAGATATAATTCAACAATACTAGAGGGTTTGTGTGCAAACTTTGCTATAATTAATCATGCGCATTTGAGCTTGAAATATAGCCCATCTTGTTCAGGCTAAATGAAGAAGTTGCCAAAGTGGATTATCTAATGCACGTAAATTGTCTTAAGTCAGTTTTCAAATTCTTTCCGACCAGTGTATGCTTAGTTTCCTAACAGATCTATCGGCCAGACTCCTAAAATAAGGTCTCCAAGTATGATCCTTTACCTGGGTTAGTATCTGCTTGATATCTCACCTGAAAACCACTGTTAACATTGATTAATTTATTTCGTTTAAATTATGAATTATGATACTGTTCGTTATGAAGCAACCTCTCTGTCTATTGGTCTAATTTGAGGTTACATAACCACATGTGCTGTCATGTGTGCTGTCTTATGTAAAAAAATAAATAAAATGGGGAAAAAATAAAAAAAAACGTGTACATAGCCTATAATTTCTATATATTTATCGACACTATAAATGTCCTTACGTGTCCGTAAGTCCAAACCAAAATGTTTCGAAATGGAATGTTGTTCAGAATCTTGTTTTCATAATGTTTAATAAAAACTCCTGTCAAATGCATCAGCCTCTTTTCCAATCACTCAACAAGTGTCTTTTCATGGCTAAAATATGTGATCTATTGTTATACGAAAATCAAGATTCAGTTTTTCCTATGACATCTATTAGGCTTAAATGACAGATGAAATGAAAATAATAAAAAGAGCCAGAAATAACGATTTGTGTCTTATATAAAACACCGTGCCTCATTGCGCATGTGGCACACGAATCGTACTATTTCAAAAGTTCAATCTGGTATTATATCTGGTTACGTTTTCAAAAATTAATTTCAATAATTCATTTTAATTCTATGAACTATGGAGGTTTAATAGCCTACTAATGTGGCATAAAGATTTATTTTATCATCGTAAAATAAACACAAGTTCATAAATGTTTGGTACAGTGGCATTCGTTTATAACATTAGCCTAAAACGTTTTGTTTACACAAATGTTTGAAAAGAAATTATTTAGATGAAAGTCGAAAGATACGTAGCTACACAAACGAGTAAACAGGGTGATTTTATTCGTATATTCTTCGTGTTGTTCTTGATATTCTTATTATTATTGCTCGCAAACGTCTCATATTTGGACCAGTAAGAAGAAATTAATTTTGATTGACACTAAATGTTCGTCTTTTGATCGATGATAATTAAAAGAGTTTTTGTGGTACGTCGCGATCACATTTTAGTTTACCCGAGTAATAACACTATGATTTAAAATGATAATAAATTATATATATATATATATATATATTAATGGCAAATATTAAACTCTCATTTATTGTAATAGTTTGAGCCGCGATTTACTGTTTACGGTTATCCAGACTTCGCGAAGGTAGCCTACTGTTCTGATCACTGACTAATCTTCCTATTAATTTCCCCTTACTCCCAATTACATTACACCAAATGGTCCTTAGCGTGTATTATTATTATATCATAATAAACGGCTTCCTAATACTAAATGCTTTGAAAAAGACTGTACAAGATTGGTTTGAGAAGATTAACGTGAGAGTCCTCATCTTCTAATTTCGGGTTTCTTTTCCCAGGCTGTTGCAGGCTCGCGTTCTCTGTGTGAAGATGAAAAAACAGCCTGTTGGTGGCTGAACTTTAGTTTTTGTTGAAGTGTTCTGGCCTCTGCACCTGTTGTTGTATCAAAGGCTAACCTGGATGGTTAGTCCCTAAGTGTTTCACTTGACCTCTTCTGCTTCTGGCATTTTTGATCAATACTTGTGTGTCAGAGGCAACCTACTTTCAAAGGCTCAGATGATTTCAGATTTAATACATCAATTTATAGGCATGATATGGGTTCTTTTTTCTTACATCACATGAGAATCTGTAAAGCATTGTAGCCTACCCATCACACATGATGTCTTCTCTCCTTTAAAGAACCCATTAATTCACACTGAAGAAAAGAGCAAAGAAAATGCTTTAAAATTTGAGAGAGAAAGAAAACATTTTGACTTTTTTTTGTCTTAATATTAAAGTCCAACATTTTCACTGGCATGACTTGAAGTTCATTCATTATGTTTCAGTGGCCGTAATGTTGCATTACTTGCTCTCCATCATACCTGCCACTTATGAGCTATTTCGCCCAGCATATTAAGATTAATGGAAATCCCAAATGTTCTAAATTTTTTACACAGTGCTGTAACCAAAATGTCAGTATAACTCTCTGTCAGAGTTGCTTTGACCAGTAATACCCTTTCCCTGTTCTCTGTGCAGTGTCATTTGTCATTTTTTACAATCATTTGTCCTTTTTAATACAATTTAAATAATCCATCAGCTAAAGGTTTTGTTGGAAATAATGAGACCTGTATTCTTGTATGTGTGACTTGGTTGGTCTAGTGTGTTGTATGCAGTTTAGTGAATTTAAAGTAAACCAAGGGGGAAACATGGGGTTCACCATCCCAATTGTGTTGTTTATGTGCATCTTGTTTGTCTTGTAAACGGGCAAAGCGTAGCAGATCTATTTGGCAACTTACAAAAAGGAGAAAATTTCGATTGACGAGAGTTGTTTGGAATATTTGACCAAATCATACAGGAATTGTTTCTCTCTTAGAACTTCAATTGATTGATTTAAAAGAATAACCCTTATTTTCTTTCCTAAAACACTTTTTTTTCCTGCAATGTGTAAATACAAAAGGATATTGTTCTACAGTAGTTAAATACAGAAGTTTATTTTCTTCAAGCATCTAAAAGTAAAACAGTCTCATCAAAGATACTTCAAGGTTAGAGACACTTGACTATTGATACCGCAAGTTTTACATCTTTCTGTTTTTGACCAGTCCAGAGGAGCATTTTTGTTTGCCGCTGATTTTTTGTGCAGGCATTGCTACTGTATAACTGACACTGATGCTTTTTTACTTTTTACTATTAAAAGTAGAAGACGGGAGGGCCGGCATGTATCTTTCTCAAATGGAAATTCAGCCTGGGTGACACACTGAGTAGCTAAACTTGACATTTGTCATGTTTCTGTGTTATGCACACAACAGGCCACGTTTGGTTAGAGCAAGAGGTGGCCATTGAGATGCTGTCTGTCCTCGTTCAGTTTAGGCAGCGTCCCAGACTGAAGCTCAATCTCAGCATGCCCTCAAACCCATCCCCCACTCTTCTTCCCAACTTCCTCTCATTTCTGCTGTGTCAGAGGAGACTGTGTGTGACAGCCATCACTTCATCTCAACCATGTATCAGACTGACACACTCACACACACACACACACACACACACACTGTATTTTGTCTTAATAACAGGTGTGTATTTACTTGAATTTATTTAATAACATCTGTGAACATGCACAAGTGAATTGGAATATTATGAATACGGACAATGCCTATTTTTTGTCTCCTTAAAATATGTTTTTCTGTTTTTCAGCGACAGTACGTTTAAGATGGATGCATGGTACCAAAAGGCACACGTTTGATCTTGCATGGTGGCAGCCAAGGTGCATTTAATGAAAGAGGGGAGAAGAGACGGAGGCAAGTAGGAAGAGAGAGTGAGAGGAAGAGGTAGTGTGTTCTTTGGCGTCTAGGCTGCATTGCCAATGAGATTCCCCTGTAGTCAGCGTCTCTATGGCTCAGCTTACAAGAGGGGCAGACGCACATTCTCACACACACAATGCACTTTACACACTCACCAGGGCACTTTGGAAATGTATACATTGTGTGTGCACTTGCATAAACCTCATATGTGGGCCTATATGCTGAAATTATTTGAAAGAATATAGCAAGAATCAAGCAAGCAATCTGTAGGCCTATGTCATCATGCGTTATATTGGCTGTCAAATGGAAAGCTAAATTAACAATTGGATTCACAATGGTCATTTTCGATGGGTTGCAATAAAAAGCCTCCCCTCTAGAGGTCTGTATGCTGGCCACGTTTATAGGACGTGTTTGAAATCACAGACACAAAATGTCGCAACCCCTAAAATAAATCGACAGCTTGATGAATCGCCTATGAAGTTCTATTAACGCTTAGCAGGTATTAATAATTATTTAGAACGCTCTCAGGATTGAATTAGTGACCCAGGGCGCGCACCGTGCGCCATCCCCAAACGCCGACAAACTCATTACTGCGGAACGGCTCCCTCCACACAGCGAGCGGAGCCAGGGCGCAGCACAGACCTGCTGAAAAAAAGCAATTTACAGATGGTGAGTGAGCGACCCTTCGCCGCTGCAAACCGGCTGTCACACACACACAAACGCGCGCGCCTGCACGCACACTCGCGCTGACACGCTGTGTGCTGAATAGACAAAGCGAAAAACATGCTATCACAGGGAGAAAATCTGCAACGCAAGCGATTTTTTCCTCAGTTTTTTTCTCCGTGCACCCGAAAATAAACGAATAAATAAACAAACAGACAAACAAATGGCTCCTAATGTTGAACCGTGCCTGATTATGAAAACGGAGCGATGAAATACCAGAAGATTTTATTTTTTCAGACTTTCCCACTCTGCCAATTAGTGTGTGGAAAGAGCTCCTGTCAGTCATGTCCCACCTTGACAGCCTGCAGCTAAACAGTGCACACGTGGAACTCCCTCTGGCTTTGGGTTGGGGTGAACAATGGTCCTATAAAGCCCTGCAAAAAATAAAATAAAATAAGGCACAAGCAAATGGCTCTAAATGTCTCATTTCTTAAAACTTTTCACCTGGGGGGAATTATACTTCTGTGTACACACTGAATGACAATAAACTGGAAATTCTGGGGGTTTGAAGAGTTGCCATAATATGCCTATATTAAAAAAATGTTTTGAGAAGTAATGGTGGTGCTCATTCAGACACTGTTGGTTCAAATCCAGTAGACCTAGTAGTCAGGATAGACACCATATTTAATACATGAATGGAAACTGTGAGACTGTGAGGCATAGACATATAGATAGTACAGTCATGTATTTTTCACAACACATTTCTTTGAATTTTACTAGGAAATATTTTATAAATGCATATTTGCATCGGCTGAATGATTGACACAACAGTATTATACATTAATCTATACATCTATCCCATACTGCCTTGTTTTTAATCATAAATATGGCATCTACCCTGAATAAAGTCTGCTCTCCTTATCTATACTCTTGGTTTGCCATCCTCTCAGTGCACTCTGTAAATAAAAAGTGGCAAATAAACTATTAGTAATATGTGACCCTCTCAAAATCTAATTATGAGATAACAAGCAGCAAAGTTTGATTTCAGCCATTAATTTCACTATGATTTAAATTTTTGACATGGTCTTACTCAGTCAATATTAAAGATATCATTACAATTACATTTTCACAGAATGTTCTTTAAGGATGATTTTGTGTAGAAAACAGTGAATCACAAAAAAATGACTTTAGCTGGGTTTTCACAGCCAGGGTCATATATGTTGGCTTATGGCTGTAGGTACTGGTGGTACTGTAGGTACTTGTGTCTTTTCAAAATAAAAATAAACAAAAAATGTGCCAATATTATTTTATCTACATCTTTGGAGAGGAAGTGTGGTCATCATATTATAGTAAAATGACTGAGATTCATGTATCTGTCAGCCTGTCCTTCACTCTTTGTTTTACAGGCACTAACTGACCTGCAGTGACCTTCAGAAAGAGGTTGTGTTTTCGCTGATTCACTCTGATCCATCTGTTCAGTTCTCCACACAAGTCTGCTGTGTTTGCACCCTTGATCACATGTGTTTTTCTGTTCTCCCCACTCACTCTATCAGCTGTAGTTCTTCAGAACAGGTCAGTTCAAGCCTTGCTTGTTTGTGACTCTTGCCGCCTCAACTACAGGCTAAAGACTATACCATTACTCTTTAGTCTCGTACTCTCATTGTGCTCCTTTTATATGTCATATTGTGGGTCTGGGTTTGTGTGGCCTTAATGAAAATAAAAGTAATACAGTGGCTGAACAGGAAGAAGTGTCCTTAGTGACACTGGGGTCAATCAGCAATCACTTGCTCCATTACTCTACTGGACCTGGCCAACAGCCATCAAACACATACACACACTTTGGATTCCTCATCCACAAATTCTCCCCCTCTCTCTTATACCCTGAGGCCTGTTTCACACCGCATGCATAAGACATGCGTTGTTTTACACTGACAGCATTTTTGCTGTCTAACCGATTTGCAAGTGATTTCTGGATACATTGAGTATTTATCTTAACATGGCTGTACATTATAAAATAGTTATTGAGAGTTGGCTATTGTGAAATATTACAAACTTAATAGTGGCGAAATGTAATAAAAAAATGTAATTGTCTCGATTCAGTCAGATTTGCTGAATAGTGGTAATGGTGATGTTTATGTGTTTGTCACTTTGAATGAAATTTGTTCAAAATTGAATAGATAATGCCTTTTTAATTCCAATTCAGTTCCCGAATTTTAATTGAATTTAAAGTGTGGTAGAAAACAGGAAGCAGAAATTGTATTTTTAACTAGAAATAGAAAGTTCTTCAAGATAGCTTAGCGTGAATAATAATTAAACATTTGAAGAGTAAAACAACAAGACAGATTTGTTTATAATATCAACTGTAGAAATTTAAATATACTATAGATTCATAAACACTACTTTTCAAGGTTTTAGTGTGTCAGTAAAAACATTTATAATATTTCCAAAAATTCTATTTCAAATAAATTGTTCTTTTGAACTTTCCGTTCAATGAAAATTGAGCATCACAGATGTTTTTTGTTTGTTTGTTTGTTTGTTTGTTGTGTCTGTGTGTTGATAAAAATAAGAAATGTTTCTTGAGCACTAAATCATATTTGAGTGAATTCTGAGGGTTCATGTGACATTGAAGACTGTAATGGCTGCTGAAAGTTTAACTTCAGCCATCACAGAAATAAGTTACATTTTAAAAATATATTAAAATAGAAAACCGTTATTTAAAATTGTTGTAATATTGCACAATATTACTGTTCTTACTGTATTTTTCATCAAATAAATGCAGCCTTGGTGAGCACAAGAGACCTTTCAAAAACATTAAAAAATCATACTAACCCCAACAATTTTGAACGGTAGTGTACATATGTATATAACATTATATTTAATAAATTCACTTCAATGTATGGACCTATGCAAAACAACAATTAATTTCTCAGAATGTTATCATCATGCATTTAAATTCAATTCTAGTTCAGTTTCCTGTGTTGCCTGACCAATTCAATTCAAATTCACACTTGCATTCTCACAATAATCAACTAAATTGTTTTTGGCAATATTATTTAGAAGTGTACCATTAGTACTCACAAATATTTTCCAAAATGTGTTGAGAAATTAGAATCTGAATTTAGTTTCACAGTGTAAAAACATCATGAACCGAAGAGGCGTGAAATGAGTTTAGTTGGAAACAGAGCAAGGGGGAGATGTATATGGGAAGTATGGAGCGATAGAATGAAGCCAGCGACCAGCCGAGTCCACTGACACTATCATTACTCGTGTACGTCAGTAAGTGGGCCAAAAGCGCTTCCCCTGAATGAACACACACAGAGTCAAGGACCAGGATCACGGCTCATCTGCTGTAAGAGTCTCCCCCTCTCTCTGCCTTTAAACCACAGATGTGCAGGACAATCATACGCTCCATCTGCACTCGACTGATGCGCCTCTCCATTGGGTGGTGCACTTCAGCAGAGAGAAGGAATTCAGCTCTCTGCTGTCCATGCAGTTGTCTTTTAATTAATTTCAAAATGTGAAAAAAAAAAATCTAAAAAGCTGTCTTTCTTATAGTTATAAGGTGTGTATGAATGTATGCAAAGGATCTGTAGTTCAAAGAAAGGACATGACAATGAGCTCATTAATTCTTAATGTGTCCAGAATGCCAGGAAGTTGCCGGTACGTGGTAACACAGCTTTTATTTTTCTCACATCCATTTAGCATTACAAGGTAATGATGTTCTGGAAGGAGTTTGAATGAACAGTAATGAGACCCAGTGCTCTGTTTTGACAGATTATTTTCCTGCAGATTTTGTGTGACTGGACAGAAACACGCCGCCAGCAGACTCAACCCGACAACCTGATAAAGAGTGCAAGTGTCTTCACTTCCTTTTATCTGTTGTTATGCTTTCCAGAGCGATCTCAATCTCAAACTACAAGTCCGAGAGCAAGTCTTTGTGCTTTCTCTAACTCTTGCTGAACACATATCTATTTGTTCCTCTTCTTTTTCTTGGCACCTGCTACAGGATGAACGTGGTACAAAGCTAAAATAACAGTACCTATTCAGGAGAGATTATTTTTATATAGGGCAGAATGGGGAAAGATTCATGCTGCCAATGTATTAAGAGAAATAGATTGAAAAATTAGCTAATTTTGATGTAGCACAAAATATAAAATAATTCAAAGTGGCCATCCTAACCCATATATATTTAAAAATGTCAATAATATAAAATATTAAATATTAAATAAAGTATTCTATTTGACAATTTATTTGAGTAATTGAATATCTAAAGACAGACCACTGGTATGTCAATATCTAAATATTTAATTACCCATATTTTATTTAAGGATATGTTTTAATAGCAACAATATTAAATAAAATTTAATTAGTTTAATAGTTTTAATAGCAAAGATATCTAAAATTAAAAACAAAAACTATAATTTTTCCTCCATAAATCTAAATAAATATCATAAACTTGAATGTCTCCACAAATCCCTCATTAACAAATAGACAAAAAAATAAATAAAACTTTGATATTCAGCTTAATATAATATAATAGGTCACAAAAATAGTGAAAAGTTATTTAGTAATAAAGAATTTTTTAATAAAATTCTGCAGTAATGTCATTTGAAGTTTATTTTATTTCTTCCACGCTCAATTTTAGAAACAAACAAACAAAACAAAAAAACTTGCCACTCTAGTACTGCCGTTTTTAAAGCCAAAGAGGGGCAGATCAAATACTAAGAAATTCTCTTAAAAACTTTAATTAAAAAAAAGAAACTTTTAACTCAAAAGGCTGATTATTGCCATTCTAAAACAATGCATTTTTTATTTTGATATGTTTATAAGTATTTTTTACTGGTTCTCTCAGACTTTTGGACTCACTGTACGTGTGTACAGTATGTGTGTGTGTGTAATAGATATCTCACTTAAGTGCCTCCTCTTAATTTGGTAATCTTAGATTTAGTGCACTTGATATCTGCTGACAGACAATGCTGCAATATCCAGGCTCTTGGATTGATACCCTGTCTTGATGTTGGCAGTCTCTGTTGTATACTGCAGCCCTGAGGGTCCTCTCTAACACACCCTGACAAACTGCCACACGCTATGCACTGCATTATTCGCCTGTGTTTATGTCCCTTTAAGACCCTCAATTGTTTTTGTTTCAGCAATCTTGTCAATGAACCGAGAAAAGTTGTTGGCATTCTCTCCTTCAATCTATTTGTAAGAACGTACTGACAGATTTATAGGACATCGCGGCCAAACGCTCCATAATACGGCACAGAAAGTGCCTCTAACAAGCTAAAAAGATGCATATAATGGAAGAAACTCCAAATCAATTACAATGTTTAGTATAAAAAATGTATAGTTTCTCCTCTCATTTGAAAGGCCTCCAGTTCATGTCCTAGTTTACCCTTGTTCCACTTTATAAGTCCTAATAATACAGAAGAGAGCAAAACAGGGCAGAAAGTTTTCCGCTAAAGACTGCACACTCAGCTTGACTCCCGGTTGTAGATGGAGGGAGAAAGAAAACAGAAATTGTGGTAAGAATAATCGCACAAATGACAAGAAACTGGCACATAGTGACAGAAGGAGGTGTATTAGCACCAGCTGCTGGTTAGCGTGAGAGAGAGACTGACAAATCATCTCTCTGGTCTAAATGGTGGGGAGTATGTCTTGTGGTGAGACGCATTGGCAGTATGAGGTCATGGTGGAAGAAAGGCTGACTTTCCTGCATATCCTATTCCTACACTGCATTACTGAGCGCGACTATGATGAATTATGACACCCCAGTCGTCTGCGATTTCCTGTTGCGGTGACCCTAATTTAAGCCATTAACATTTGGAACTCCCACCCAAGAGCTCCTCCATGCTTATCCATCCTTTTTTCATTCATAAATCCTGAGTTTTCCTCTTGTTTTCTGTCTTGTTCGCTCTACCCCCCTTCTTATCCTTTGGGGCAGACGGTTTATCTACCTGTCTTGTCTGAGGCCATTTTAAACGGGTGAATGTATTCATGGCTGCATGAATATTTTAATCCTTTTGGTTGTACTTCATTTCAATCATCCACTTTAGACATTCTAACTAAAACTTTGCAACTACATGTCAACTAATTCTCATTAGAGTATTAGTAGGAATCTAACTATGAGATAGACTGTCGGTTAGATAGATAGAATGTCTTTTAGAGGACCATCAAAATAAAGTGTTAGCAGATATTAAGTAGACAATCTACAAATACTTTCTATTAATACTAATACTGGTAGTTGACAATGTTACTTATATCCAACAGAATGCTAAACGTGGACTATCTGGTATTTAAAATATGGAAATAAATATATTTTAGATATATTAACATTTAGAAACATTTTTTGGTCACACTTTATTTTAAGGTGTCATTGTTACAATGTAATTATACATTTAAGTGCTGCATAATATTAATTAACTACATGTACTTATATGGTTAGGGTTAGGATTAGGGTTTGGCTTAGGGTTACTGCATGTAATTATGCATAATTTATTGTTATTATAATAGTAAGTACATGTAACGTGTAACAATTGGACACCTTAAAATAGTGTTACCCTTAAAAATAGAAAAAAGTTATTATATTTATTTATTTATTTTTGAATATTTTAAATTCTGCAGTTTTATTCTTTTAGTCCTTGGAAGCTTTTTTTTATTGTTGTGTTCATGCAGCTTGAGTAGTGCTAAAAAAAGAAGAAAATCCTTTCTAAAAAATCATGTTTAATTAAAAAAAAAATAACAAACAACAACAAAATCAATTTGTTTAACTCAAATTGTTATTGCAATTCTAAAAAATGTATTAAAGAGATGAAAAGTGAAAATGAAAAGTCATTTCATCCTATATGAGCATCTTTATTCTGTTGAACACACACAAAAAAAGATATTTTGAAGAATGTTGGTAACCAACCAATTGACAGAGTCGGCGGTAGCCGTTGACGTCCATATATGGAAAAAAATACTATGGAAGTCACTGACTATCAGCAACTGTTACCATCACAAAAGTTTCATTTTTATATGCACTATTCCTTTTTAAATTAAATTAAATTAAATTAAATTAAATTAAATTAAATTAAATTAAATTAAATTAAATTAAATTAAATTAACATTTAATTATTAAATTAACAAATAAGCAAAGGTCTAGAAGCATATTTACTGGTGCTCTCAGATTTTTGGACCTCACTGCATGTGTGTACAGTGTGTGTGTGCGTCTTATAGACTCCTCACTTAAGTGCTTTCTCTGTTGCGGCGACCCTAATTTAAGCCATTAACATTTGAATTTCCCACCCAAGAACTCCTCCATGCTCATCCATCCTTTTATTCTTTCATAAATCCTACATTTTCCTCCTGTTTTCTGTCTTTTTGTTTGCTCTCTCCCCCTTTTGTTCTCTCCTACATCTGAAAGTCAAGCTTTTCCGAAGCTGTCAAGTACATGAACTTGCCTTTGCATTTCACAATTGATTTCTTATCCATCTGGGCAGACAATTTACCTACCTGTCTTGTCTGAGACCATTTTAAAAGGGTGAATATATTCATGGCAACATGATCGAGCATGTAAAGCATGTGATACAGGAGGGTTGCTGCTCCTGTGGGACTGTTCTCAATGAAAAGCAGTCTTTTGTGGCTTCTTCTGAAAAGAGAAAATTGCCTATTTTCTTATCAAATCGCACATTCCCAGAGGAATCACACATACACACACACACACACACACACACACTCATTAGTACCGCTGTTTACGTAGCGTGATTGTGTTTGAGTAAACTGTGGAGCTGTGAGTGTTGTGCATCCTTAGCATGCCTCCGGGAGCCAACTCAAGACTCCGCTCAGACACCAACACACTGACACTTGCACCCAAGCTGACATAAACACACACATGTTGCTATACAAACAGGACAGCCCCCTGTAAACCCCACCTTTACAAGTCAGACCCTTATAAATAAATCACTCCTCAGCCCAGCCTCACCTGCTTCTGTTTACATCACTGAAATATGCATGCCACCTTTATTAACATTTAAGGGCGGATGCCAAGCAATTGCAGGTGCTTTCACACATCACGTCACATATTGGCTAATCCTTGCACCATCATTTGTACTGTGATGTTATGTTATACAGAAAGATTTTTTTACTTGTTATACTTCATATTAATGACTGAAGTTTATAACATTGGGCAAATTCAATATCGTGAAACAGTGCTTTATTCATGTCCCTCAACTTTGTCAGAGGCTGCAGTGAGAAATGTATATTGTGATTGAGGGCTACAGTATATTTAAAGTAACAGAATTAATTCAACTTCAAATGTATAAGGCAAAAAATTACGATAAGTAAATAAATAAATTAAATTAGGTTGGGTTAAACATTTAACCCAACCGCTGGGTCAAAACAGCCCAATTGCTGGGTTTGTCCCTATTTTACCCAGTGCTCGGTTGTATTTAACCCAGCATTTGTTAGAGTGTACTCACTTGTCATTGTGAGAAAGTGAGAGAGGTGGACCAGTTGTGCCACTGAAGTCAGAACAGATGGGTTTCACTCACATGCTGCCCAGCAACAACAAATATCAACAAGTTACGCTGTGTTGTAAACTTGTTCATTTTTTTTCATTGATTTAGCTGTTGCTATCGTAAGTTGCATTGGCAAGATTTAAAAAAGCCCCTAATGCTCACAAATGCTGCATTTATTTAATCTAAAATACAATAAAAACAGTAATATTGTGAAATATTCTGACAATTTAAAAGAATTGTTTTCTATTTTAATATATTCTAAAATGTATTTAGTTTTTTACTAAAAAGTGGTTTTCTAACATTGTCAATGGCTGAAAGGAAGGGCCCTCTACAACCTCATGTTTCCTCGACAAGCCTTTAAGTGTGTGCCCATGTATACAGTACATGTGGGAGAGACCATTCTTCACTGTGGACTTTTAAATATTTAATCAAAGTCCACACACTTAGTTGTGGGAGCAAGCAGTCCAGCAAGAGCAAGTATGCTGTGAGAAGTAAAGGAAAGAGACAAAGAGAGGGAAGTGAGACACACAGACCATGTCAGAGGAAAGCATGTGTGATCTTTAAGTGGAACCTTGTTTGGGAACCACAGGAACATGTACTATGACATGATTTGCTTCGTGAGGCACCTCCCCAAAACAAAAGCATCAGGTCTATTAAAATTTGATGATCATGTTTCCGGTGTAGAAAAAAATACTGCTGGACTCGACATGAATAAAGTCATGATGGATTTATGAGAAAAGCATTAAAGTTAAGCTTGATGGAGATGTAGAATGGACCATATAATGCAGTAATAGTTTAGTTTTACAATAATCTTAAGGTCATCAGTATTTGAAGAATTACTTGTATAGATTAAGTAACACTGTTTAATTTAGTTCTGTAAAAGTAGTAGTAACTATTACATTAATAATTATTTTATTAAATAAAACAATAATAATGCAATTAATAATTTTGTTATTGTTTGTAATAATACTATTGTATTTTATTATTATAGTATTAGTAGTAGCAGCAATATTTGATGTAACATTATTTATATAATAATAATTATCTTGTAATTCAGCCTGTTTTCCAGAATTTTGCGTTTAATCAGGATTAAGCAGTAATAAGTGATATGATCAGCATGTGTTGTTTGTTTTTTAAATACACAGTATAAGTCCGGTCCCACTTTATATTAGGTGGCCTTAACTATTTTAAATTAATCATTTGATACAATGCACTTATTTTTACATTGTACTTTTATTTTAAAATACCTGATATGTAATTAATTTCTGTGATTACATTTATAATTACTCTGTTGGCCCATCCCTTACACCTTATCCCTTAAACCTACCCATACCACCAAAACCTGTCCCTAACCTTACCCGTATCCCACCTCAATAGCAGCAAAAGTGTTTTGGGTAACACTTTGTTTTAAGGTGTCCTTGTTAAACATTTTACATGTACTTACTATAATAATTACAATTAATTATGCATAATTACATGCAAGTAACCCTAAGCCAAACCCTACCCTAACCATATAGTATGTACATGTAGTTAATTAATATTATGCAGTACTTAAATGTATAAATACACTGTAACAAGGACACCTTAAAATAAAGTGTATCCGTGTTTTGCAATACAATATGAACACAATAAGTAGATTGTACTCATTTTTTGATGTAAGTACATAGTAGTTAAGGCCACCTAATATAAAGTGGGATCATAAGTCCTTCTGTAGTCATCGAGCAGGTCACACAACTATGCATGAAATATTCATTGAGTATGTTTAAGAATCTATTAGCTGCTGCGTGTACATGCGCATACTCCTGCTCAAGTGTGACGGCAGGTGTAACCTTGTTGTGGGACTCTGTTAGAACACCCAGTCAGGGGTCGAGAGATTCAGGGATGGTGTGCGGTTACCGTGCCAATGTTTCACACCCCTCTGGAGTTGAATGTAACCCCTGTGGCATGGGTTCACACACATGTTTAGGACCCAAGAAAAAGGTGTGAACTAGATGTGAGAAGAAATGAGGATGCCTTTAGCTTGATTAATAATTGGTGAACGAATTATTAACTGTCAAAGTGCTGAAAACAGGACCCCATAATGATTATTTTTGCTTATTTTTTGCCATTTGCATTTCTACTGTATACAATGTGTGCTTGATCATTTAGCATGATATGTGACCCTGGACCACAAAAGCAGTCATAAGGGTCGAGTTTTATACATCATCAGCTTTCCATTGATGAATGGTTTGTTAGGATAGGACAATATTTGGCTGAGATCTATTCTACACAACTATTTGAATATCTGGAATCTGAGGGTGCAAAACAATCAAAATATTGAGAAAATCGCCTTTAAAATTGTCCAAATTAAGTTCTTCTTAGCAATGCATATTACTAATCAAAAATTAAGTTTTGATATATTTACGGTAGGAAATTTACAAAATATATTCATGGAACATGATCTTTTCTTAATATCCTAATGATTTTTGGCATAAAAGAAAAATCAATAATTTTGACCCATACAATGTATATTTGGCTATTGATACAAATTTACCCCAGTGACTTAAGACTGGTTTTGTGGTCCAGGGTCACATTTAGAGCCATTAACATATTACATATTTACATACACATGTTTTCTACATTGAGTTAAAGATAAAATGTTATAAAAGTTAAAATGATAAAACATTACAAATTTAATAATAGTGATACAATTATTATTATTTTTTATTATTATTAGTAGTAGTAGTAGTAGTAGTATTAAATACATATATTTTAAAAGATTATTTAAAAAATATTTTTTTAGGGATAAGAGCTTGAATTTCTTAGAATTTTTGATTTTGTAATTTTTGTATGACAGAGCAGATGATAATGCAGTGTTCATTTTCAATTATCAGACACTGGAGTATTAACTCACCAAAAGCCACTGAACAATTAACTTCTTTCCTACCTCCAATAATGAGCACAACAACATGTCCCCAGTGCACCTGTGAGTACAATTCATTAACAACCATCCCTCCCTTTCTCTCCCTCTCTCTCTTTCTCTCCCTCTCTCTCTCTTTCTCTCTCTCTCCCTCTCTCCCTCTCTCTCTCTCTCTCTCTCTCTCTCTCTCTCTCTCTCTCTCTCTCTCTCTCTCTCTCTCTCTCTCTCTCTCTCTCTCTCTCTCTCTCTCTCTCTCTCTCTCTCTCTCTCTCTCTCTCTCTCTCTCTCTCTCTCTCTCTCTCTCTCTCTCTCTCTCTCTCTCTCTCTCTCTCTCTCTCTCTCTCTCTCTCTCTCTCTCTCTCTCTTTCTCTCTCTCTCTCTCTCTCTCTCTCTCTCTCTCTCTGCCAAGAGAAAGAAATGGAAAGAGACTGAATCACAGTGGTCGTTTAGTGAATTATTTATTCCTTCCTTTTCTGTTCCTGTCCTTCATTTTTATCTTTTTTTTCTGCCTGGTTCTCTCTCTTGTTATAATAAACTTGAATTGACATGTGTAAAGTGGGTTTTGTGTGTGTTGAAACCTTGGCCGTGTTCTCCGGCACTGAGACATAACTGTCTTGTGCTCAGTGTTATGTCTGTTGACTGAGGTGAAGAGAAGGTCAGAGGAATCCGTGTCAGAGGGTCACGGGGTCAAAGGTTGTGCTAGTGGACAGACGATGTAGCCTTTAGTGGTCACTGTGGTGAAATGTTCAGTATTTTGCTGGAGTTATGTACTTCTACAATATTATTGCTTTCATAATAATTTTTGCCAAAATTGTTTTCATTTAATTAATGCAGAAACAAATACTTATATCGGAAAATAATCTTATATTTCCTGACATATGTGGTTATATCAACAAATTAATTAACATACTAAAAGAATATATGTATATAATAATAATAATAATAATAATAATAATAATAAACTTTTTTCCCAGCCCATACAAGCCACCAGGGATACGCTGACGCAGCACTTCAATCTTTGTCCTCAAAAATCCATTTGCTCAGTCAGATAATGCCCCTGAGGCGAGCATATGTAAACATATTTAACTCATCATAAAACATTTTATAGAAAAGTGCCTTTCAGCAAGAATGGCCATCCATTAATATTAATAGTTACACTTAGAACAATCCACAAGCATTCATTAGGCTTATAAGCTATAATTAGCCCTGACAGGAAGGTCGCAATCCTTTTAACTCTGGATGACAGGGAAAATAATCACTATCAGCAAATAATGATGGTTTTTCTGATCCATTATTAGTGTAATCAGAACATGGAATTTGATTAAGTCACTTGTGATATAGTAGATGTAAATTAATTTCAAATATGTCAGATATTTTTTGCTTAAAACTCATGACAGCAGTCGATCTGACTATTTAGTATCTTTTGAAAGCTCTGGATGTAATATGAAGTGCTTTATTTGCAAGTCACTGTTACATTTGTTCTTTTTTTCATTGTTTGCTTTTGATGTGGGAAGGAGTGAGACTCTATGAAAAGTGAGTAAAAATAGATTACTGTGTGGGAATTTCTGCTTTCATGATCTGCCCATAGTTTGAATTATGTGTTGCGTTGTCTTTTAAGGTTAAAGGAAATGTTCGTAAACTTAACGTAAAATAACTAGTATCTTTTCAGATTTTCTACCTTTTTTTTTCTTGTAGTGATAATATTAATGATAACATCACAGTGGCATCAGTCATTGCAGTTGTGAGATGACAAAGAACCCTCAATAAATCAGTGGTGTTAGAAGTTCATAAATCATGTCAGTAAAGAAATGAATATATAAGCCAGTTTATGAGTCTGGGGCCAAATGTTTCATTCATCTCTGCGCACTGAAGGGACAGAGAAGAGGAAAGAACTCCCTAAAATAGGATTCTTCTGTTCTGAATGTTTTTCTTTCACACATATATGGTATAATGCGCGAGCTAAATGCAGCCTAAAGTTTATTTTCTCCAAATCAAGAACACCACCACCACATTTTTTAAGCAGAATGTGTTTTTTTTTATTTTTTATACTTAAGGCCTTTTTGAAAGTTATGCGCTACTAAAGTTTGGGGCTGGTATGTTATATACTGTATATTTAAAAGAAATCTCTGATGCCCGCCAAGGCTGCATTTATTTGATAAAAAATACAGGAAAAAAGTAATACTGTAAAATATGAGCACATTTAAAATATTTGCTTTCTATTTTTATATATTTTACAATGCAATTTAATACGGTGAAAGCTGAATTTTCAGCTGTTAACCCTTTGATGCACAACATGGGTCTAAAGTGACCCGAATTAGTTTATTTTTTCTATATCTTTGCAAGAAATTAATTTCATCATTCAGAATTCCATGAATTCCTCAATTAACTTGTTTTTTATAATCACAAATCCTTATTTTTATTTTTTCTTTCTTTCTTTTTGAATACAAATTTTTGTGTCACTACCCTTCTAATGCACAACATGGGTCTAAAATGACCCGTATTCATTTCCTATGTTATTTCAGACATGGGTGAGTGTTTCTTTGCTGAATCTCTGAAAGAAATGTTTCTTTTTCTTTCTATCATTTATTATTCCAGATAGTCTTTAAATATGTTGTTTTTGACTTCCAAACTTTATTTCGTTTATTTTTCCTTCTTTACTTTATAAACAAACACAGTTTTTGTATTTCTACATCAGTTTTACACACAAGGGTCTAAAATGACCCATAATAATTTCCTATGTTACTTCAATCATGCCTGAGCGATTATTTGCTGAATCTTTAAAAGAAATGCATTTTCTCATTTATTATTCCAGGTATTCTTTTAAAATCTTGTTTTTGATTTCCACAAATCATTATGTTTATTTGTCCTTTCTTCATACAAAAAACTAATTTTTTTGTATTTCTACATCAAATTTGCACACATGGGTCAATCCACAAATCATTATGTTTATTTGTCCTTTCTTCATACAAAAAACAATTTTTTTTGTATTTCTACATCAAATTTGCACACATGGGTCAAATGACCCATATAGAAATTTTTTGCAAGCAGGAACATATTTACTGCAGAAATCTTTTCACCTGCCCCACATTTCACATGGCTGCTTTTGTATAATTGATGCATTTAGTCTTATTTTATAGTTTATTACCACAGAAAATATTTGATATATTGTGAAAGATAACTGGATATAATATTTGAATGTTAGGCTAAGGTTACCTTGACCTTGAAATCTATTACTAGAGAGACAGAGAAACATGTCCAATACTATTAGCTAGCTTGTTGACATATTCTATTTTAGCTAGCTAATGTTAGCTAGGTCAACAAAATTAAAGTCAAAATAATATGCTATTATATACAAATATATCATTGCTATCATTGCGGAAACCTCGTATCTCCACATTTCATCATTTTTATTTGTTGTCATAAATCAGTGCTATTGGTCACCCTTTATGTCTGTCAGTGTTCCTGAAAAGTAATGGTTTTGGACATACAAGGTTTCTGTCTGACAGCAACTATATATAATCAGTATATCAACTGCTTGTTGTGCACTCTTTATCTAGAGTGTTAGTATGGTTAATGGCTGAAATGTTTGTAGAGATGCTGCATGATGAGGAAGATCAGGCAATTCTTAGTCCTGATTCAGAGTCTGAAATATCTGATGCTGATGACCTAGAGACTATGTGCCACAGGATCAGTCTGGTGTTGTGGGTGTAAATCCAGCTCTCCTAGATGAAGAAGACTCATGTGATGACATTGAAGACTTGTCCGATGAGTCCTCTGAAGAGCAAACTCAGACCCAGTCCAATAGATTGAGTAAAAATGGTTTGCACCTACTCATGTAAGCGGAGAACATGGAGGTGACCCATGGTTCTGTGGTACAATGTGCTGGATGTTGCCACCCTCAATGCCTACACCAGAGGCAGGCATCCTCTGTCCTGAAGAGCCACAGTCCTGCAGAGTTCATCTCCAACCCTAATCAAACACACCTGAACAAACTAAACAAGGTCTAAGGGTTACTAGAAAGCTACAGGCAGTTGAGTTTTTATCAAGGTTGGAGCAAAACTCTGCAGGACTGTGGCTCTCCAGGACCAACGTTGGCCACCCCTGGCCAACACCAACTTCACTACGCAACACCCTGATTACATGGCTGGTGTGATCAATGCATGACGACTAGTCATCAAGGAGCTGGTCAAAGAGCTTGTAATGCCACATATGAAGAGGTGCTTGGAGGGCACACCCCACCTTCAAAACCATATTACAGAGGCAATAGGAAGATGTGGGATAAAAAACAAAACACAGCCACCACCCGGCCACAGGTATACATCAGGCAGGAGGGTCAATCGGTACAAAAGGTACAGTATCTGCTGGTGTTCCCAGTGTCAGGCCTGTGTGCAAGGAGCACAAACCGGTAGTTGTCATTTGTGAGGCATGTAAGCACTGAGATGGCAATTTGAAAGGGTGCTGTACCCACGTGATTTTATTTTGTTCGTTTTATTTTCATCTATTCAGTCACATTCACTACAATTCACTACAGTTGCACTACAGACAGTTCAATTTCAGTGTTATCGGTTATCAGTGATATGTGTGTTATGTGTGACAAAGTGGCAAATAAACATATTTCAAGTGTTAAATATGTTGGTCTAAATAAATGCTAAAATAATTATTTTAACAAAATGTCTTTATTATTAATGTTTTATTATGCTTGCATAGATGGATCATTTTTGACCCATGTGTTTGACCTGATGTAGTAACAAAATAAAATAAATATTAATTTGTGGTCATTGTAAAAAAGATATTTTAAATATTCATGGATCATTGAATTTATAAATCAGGGAATGTTGAATGCTGAAAGAAACTTTTTTCAAAAGATAAAACAAAAAAAATGCCCAGCGAAGTATGAAATAACATAGGAAATGAATACGGGCCATTTTAGACTCATGTTGTGTATTAGAAGGGGCTTTCATAGCTTGTGCATCAAAGGGTTAAAAAACAGCATTTATTTAAATACAGTAGGTCTCTTTTGTACCATTACAAATGCCTTTATTGTCACTTTTGATCAATTTGATGCATCTTTGCTGAATAAAGTATTAATTTATAAAAAAAATAAAATAAAAAAAACACCAGTACTGCATTTTTTAAATTATTATTCTCACATATGGACAAGAAAAAAATTACATTTTATTTAACAGGGCTTTTAACCCCGTGGCATGGCTATATAACACTTACACTATGTGTTATGTCTGTGTGCTGTATGTTTAACCTACACAGTGTTGACTAAATATGGAACATATTTAAATGCCCTTGTATCTAGTTGTCTTCTGTTTCCCTCTCTTCACCCCTCTCTCTTTGTCTGTTTGTCATTTCTTGTCATCTTTGCAGAAACAGCCAGAGGACAAGAAGCCCTGGAACACCTTGGAGATTCACTGAAAAATGAACTCTGTACGACTGCCGGAGTGACATTGAGGATCTGCATTATGAAGAAATGTGAGTAAGAAACCTCCATTTGTAAGAATGAATGTAGTGGTCAGGTATTTTCACATTGGTTATCTAACATATTCCATTTAGCAAGAAACAGGTGAGAATTGCAGCAAATTTGTAGATTGGTTTAGAATGAAAGGGTATGGATCGGGACGTGGTAATATTTCAAACTCAATCAATCCTCCGAGTACACCTGTCTCATTAACTGTGGTCTGTGGTAGCCACTTCTGAATGCATCTCACTCTCACTGGACAGACCTTGAGTCAGCAAGGTTATTTAGCTGAATACACATCCACTCATCACACTGTAGGAGGGAAACAAACAAGCGCACACACATACACTCATGTAATCAAAGGTGTAAAGTGCTGAAGTCCATGAATTCTTTGATAGCACCTGATAAAAGCGAGGAGATCTCTTTGACTTGTCTTAAGAGAGGACAGTAAAGGCAAAGACAAACCAGGAGGCCTCAGGTCAATTAGACGCAAGCAGTTTGTTTGAACTGTGTTGACGGTCTTTCTTCCCTTCATCATACAATCAACAAACCCCCTAGGAGTGAAAGACGCAGCTTCTTGTTTCAGAGGTGCAACACCACTGCAGATTGACTGATGGACAGGTCAATGATTGCAGGCAGACGCAGTACAGTTTATGATTTTCAGCAGAGGTTACGCATGGACAGGATACAGGTGCTGTTTGTGGTGCTGCTGCAAGCACATCTGGCCGGCTGGTGGTTTGTGGTATCGGTGCAGCCTGTGACTCCATTTATAATAGAGATTACCATTTGTTTTGGATGACATCTTTGAAATCTGACAATGTTTTAAAATTGGACAACGTTCACTTCAAACACATTGAGAGGTCATCAAAATAACTTCTGACCACATTGCGTAAAACACTGTGTAAATTTTTGTGAAGAACACAGCTGTCCAATCTAAACATTTGCGCAAGGCGTTTCATGAAACATCTTCAGTACTGTATGTCTGATGCCTGATAAAACAAAACTGATTTTTTGAATGTCACTTTAAAGTCACATGCCTTCATCATTTAAATTTGCTACTTTTCAAATGCCTGTTATGTATTTGTGTATTGTTGTGTGTCAGGTCCGATCAAGCTGTAATTTTGCAAATTATACGAACAGTGTGAAAATTTATTAATTGTATTCATTTTGGCTTTAGCTTTTAAGAGGTATTTCTTAAGACAAAAGAAACAACTGTTTTGTATCAAACATGTTACCAATACCATTTCCATCACAGACTACTATACTATTAAATACAATAAACAGTTTGACTAATGACAAAAATTTGAAGAAAAAATGACAGGAATTCTCTTGCGATGCATGCATGTCCATAATGTATGGACATTGTTGGTAGACAATATTATTTTCTGAATTGCTCTTAAGTTCTGAAGTGCTCATAGTTGAAGAAACACCCTGTAACATGCTCTTTGAGTGTGTGAGATTTTATTTCAGATTGAAATTCCCGCCAGAATACAGCAATCACTGCAGTTATTTTAGACTCTCCTTCAAATTAAATGAATTAGTGAGAGTATGAAAAGTATGTTTAAAGAGTCTTTTAAGTATGTTTAAAGAGAGTAATTAATAAATATAAAAAATAAAATCAATCAATCTTACTGGACTCTAAAACAAAACAAAAATGCAAAAAATACAAATAAATAAATAAATAAAAATAAAATAAAATAAAATAAAAATAAAAAACAGACTTTCCATTTTTTTCACCAATAAATGTCAAAGACCTTTTTCAGTACATTTCTAGTTATGTGTAATTATGGAATAAAGTTTTTTAAAAGTCTGCTACTGATCTGTATACTGAATCAATAAAACAAAACAAATAAAGAGTTCAGATGCAAAAGCTTTTAAGTGCAGTCTGAAATTTTCATCTAAAATGAGCATTTTTATCAGGCTCCTATGTTTAGGTTGAGTACATTTATTCTAATGGCAATGTATAGGTCCTTGCTATGCAATTCAAGTGAAATAACTAAACATAAATATTGGAGCCTGAGAAAAATGCTCATTTTAGAAGAAAATTTCAGATGGCACTTAAAAGCTTTTGCATCTGAACTCTTCAAATACAGGTTAAGGTACTTCACTACAACTACTGAGCATTGCTCAAAAGGTAATTTGTTGTCAGATTAACACATTTTATTTTATTATTTTAATTTTATTTAACTTTTTATAACATACAGTAACATATTGGCATTGAGGGTGATGTGTGTAGTCATGTAGTCCGAGCTCCTGCTTTCAAAATATAATCACATATAGCCACGAGACATGTTTGAGATGTTTCTACAACGTTTAAACAACAATGTGCCAGAGGTGAGCACTTCAGATCAGATTACTCGAGGCCGATCATAATAACAGATGTACACAGGGTCTACACAGAGGTGGACAGTAATTAAATACATTTACTTGATTACTGTACTTAAGTACACTTTTTAAGTATTGGTACTTTACTTGAGTATTTTTTTTTTTTTTAACTTATGACTTTAACTTCACTACATTTGAAAGACAAAAATCGTACTTTTCACTCCACTACATTTCGAAGTAGAAAGTCATTACTATAGCAGCTTTGAAAGTCAGTGGGTGATTTTTTTTCTTCTTGACAGCCTATAAGTAATCTTTCTTGTAGGGTTATGTGAAGTGATTTCCCAGCGTTTTTTGAACACTGACCAGTTGCAAATGTGATATTCATTTACAACAATTCAATAATAATAAGTTAATATTGTGATATATAGCCAATCAGACACAATATTGTCTGATTTTGCAGATGTTTCTACAACGTTTAAACAACAATGTGCCAGAGGTGAGCACTTCAGATCAGATTACTCGAGGCCGATCATAATAACAGATGTACACAGGGTCTACACAGAGGTGGACAGTAATTAAATACATTTACTTGATTACTGTACTTAAGTACACTTTTTAAGTATTGGTACTTTACTTGAGTATTTTTTTTTTTTTTAACTTATGACTTTAACTTCACTACATTTGAAAGACAAAAATCGTACTTTTCACTCCACTACATTTCGAAGTAGAAAGTCATTACTATAGCAGCTTTGAAAGTCAGTGAGTGATTTTTTTTCTTCTTGACAGCCTATAAGTAATCTTTCTTGTAGGGTTATGTGAAGTGATTTCCCAGCGTTTTTTGAACACTGACCAGTTGCAAATGTGATATTGATTTACAACAATTCAATAATAATAAGTTAATATTGTGATATATAGCCAATTAGACACAATATTGTCTGATTTTGCAAAGTTGTGTAAATGAAAATATTACTTATAAAGCCTCAGAAGAACTGTTGTGCGTCTCCTAACAAAACACGATAGGTGTTTGACTGAAGCAGCACTGCACACACCGTTCTGTGCATGACATCAAAGGACTGCGAGAATTAGAGAGCATTTTTTAATTTTTGTTTTGATGTCAATTAAATCTGTTGCTGTTTTTCTCTTTTTTTGCTGTTGTACAGTTATACAGCTACAGTTGTGTTGCTGGGTTTTAAAACAGGTTTGTTCGTTTTTTGTGGTTTTTTCATCAGTCTGTCTTTACAGCACAATAAAACAAAACAAATAAAGAGTTCAGATGCAAAAGCTTTTAAGTGCAGTCTGAAATTTTCATCTAAAATGAGCATTTTTATCAGGCTCCTATGTTTAGGTTGAGTACATTTATTCTAATGGCAATGTATAGGTCCTTGCTATGCAATTCAAGTGAAATAACTAAACATAAATATTGGAGCCTGATAAAAATGCTCATTTTAGAAGAAAATTTCAGAGAGCATTTTTTAATTTTTGTTTTGATGTCAATTAAATCTGTTGCTGTTTTTCTCTTTTTTTGCTGTTGTACAGTTATACAGCTACAGTTGTGTTGCTGGGTTTTAAAACAGGTTTGTTCGTTTTTTGGGGTTTTTTCATCAGTCTGTCTTTACAGCAGTTTCACAACAGTATCTACTCGGTTCAAATGTGGATGAATGGCTACACTTTTGGTACTTAAGTACTTTTACTTAAGTACATTTTTGATCAGCATTATCTGTACTTTCACTCAAGAAACAGACTTTGTCCACCTCTGTCTACGGTTTTGTCATGTGGTTTGCTGGGCTCTGGTCCACCAAACACCCTGCAGGAGAGGTCCATGCCGGGCAGGACTGTGGGTCTGGAGCTGCAGTGAAAGCTGCTGATGGTGAAGGCCGACACAGCTCGCTTTGTGCTGAAGCACAGGCCTGAAAGCGCTGCGTCGGGTCTTTACCCACAGCCCACCGAGACATGCCTCCCGATCACCTGAGCCATGAGCTGCCTCCCTCAGCGATTCACACTCACATGCACGCACACACACCCTTTGACCGCACCCCAACCCCCTTCACACACACCCCCGCTGAGGTGGTCATCAGCACGGTCATTAATTGTGGAGCTCCCCTGAGGCTGATGGAAAGAATGAGTGAGGGAGGAGGTCCAAATGAGAGGAGAACTCTTGTTCGATGCTGGCTGAGGGTGCGTCTGCCAGGTCCTTAGGTGGGTTTTGCTCTGTAAGCACTCTTGTGTGTCTTCGTGCAGCTGTGTATTAATCTGCTTAGGTTCCTTTCATACAAATATTTTGGATTGTACATTTTTTAATTTGCATACGGACAGTCATATCATTTTAATCACAATGCGTGATTTGTGTATGCAATTGTTTATTTTTCTGTTCTGCGTGTACTGTTCTGTTCTGCGTTTCCTCATTGTGTGAACATTCAGACAGCCATAAATTTTGCTCTATATTTTGTGGTTTTTCCCAAGATGCTTTGATGAATATAAAGTTCAAAAGCACGAAATTTTTTAACGTTATAAATGTTTTTATGTTATGTCACATTTGTTCACTTTAATGTTTCCAACCTAAACGTTCAATATTCCTGATATCAAAAGAAAAACAAAATTATTCTTTTTGCATAATTATTTTATTATTTTTGATTATTATTATTTTTAATCACATTAAGGCGGGGGGAGTAATATAAATATAAAAATATAATATAGTAATATATATATAGTAATATACAAAATATTGAAAAGGTTTGTTTATTTCGCTCCTTTTTGTTTTTTAAATAGTCATAGTTTAAGATTAATAAGGGTGGATTTTGCTCTGTAAGCACTCTTGTGCGTCCTCATGCAACTGTGTATTAATCTGCTTAGGTTTCTTTCATACAAATATTTTAGATTGTGCATTTTTTAATTTGCATACGGACAGTCATATCATGTTAACGTCTATTTGTGCATAATTAATCACAATGTGCGATTCGTATATATGTGATTGTTTGTTTTCTGTCTTGCACGTACAAGTTTTCTCATGGCGTGAGCATCCAGCGAGCCATAAATCCCAGCTGTTTGTCTCATTTCCGTCTCATTAGAGAGCGGAGACCAAGCGCATGGCTGTGGACCATGAGATTGGTAATTAACACAAGGCCTAACGAAGGCAAAATGAAAAACAACAGCTCTACAAACTCAACCCATCAACTCGGACCTGCTGACTAGAGAAACAAAACGCTGAGATGTCCAATGAGGCCTGAGATAAACTAACTCCACATCCTCTTCATCAAACTCTTCGTTCTCTTCAAGTCGCCCAGTAGGCACTATAAGTGCTAGCTGACTGGATTCAACAACAACTTTGGTCAGCTGTTTATGATGGATTAAATGGGTTCAGGTGATTATGAATAGAACAGGCATGCACAAATAACGTATGCATAGAAACAATCACAATGGAAAGCCGCGAATTTAAAAAACACTCATAATGTCACCTCAGGGAGTTAAAACGTGTTTAATGATGGTGCATTGAAGCATAGTGTGATAAACAGAGCAAGAAATCCAACTGCAGGGGAAAGGAGAGCGAGGGATGAGGAAAAAGGATGGAGAATTCCTCTTGACCTCTGACCTGCGTAGAGTGACAGGCTCATTTGCTCTGTGAGTGTGTGTGAGCTCGGATGTCGGAGTGTTTGTGTGACTGTGGGCTAATTCTCCCTGACACCAGGCAGACTCGGAATGCCATCGCTGTCCCTCTACATTAGCCCCTTCTGATCCTCTTGCCACTCACACACTCAGAGTGAAGGAGAGGGGAAGAGAACCAGTCACTGCACATTGTTGGAAATTACTATCTGGTATAATCTCACATGCTGTCTCTGGAGGAGCAGTTTACAGTCGGGTATGTTTGGCCCTGCAGACTTTAAAAAAATGACACTTTTTACAGTGTACATAAAGTGTACAAAATACACATACATTACTGTTTTTAACATACATTATAAATTCCAAAGCATGTTGTTTTAATAGCTTTTTTTTTTTTTGCATTTCTTAGGCTAATTTCAAAGTATTTTAAATATGTAATGCTTAAATATAAATAATGCTTAAATATTTATATACATTTAAATATGTACCCTTTAGTACCTTGATTAGAAACAAACAATAAAAATGGTTTCCTCACACTTTAGAATGAATGAATGAATGAATGAATGACTATCCTTTTATAATTTATTTTTCATTACACTCCTGTGCACAAGTTTGAATGTTTTTGAAAGTCACTTAATATTCACTAAGCCTTCATTTATTTGATCAAAAATAAGTAAAAACTGTAATATTGTAAAACATAACAATTTAAATGAACGGTTTTATATTTTAATATATTCTAAATAATATCAATTAATTTCTAATTAATATAATAATTTCTGTAATTTCTTCCTCTAATAGCAAAGCTGAATTTCCAACAGCCATTACTCCCGTCTTCAGTGTCACATGATCCTTCAGAAATCATTGTAATATGATGGGATTTGGTGCTGCAAGAAACATGTATTATTATTATTATTATTATTATTATTATGAAAAGGTTTTTTTTTTTCCTTTTTTTTTTAGGATACTTTGATGAATAGAAAGTTCAGAAGAGCAGAATTTATTTGCAATAGAAAACTTTTGGAACATTATAAGTGTCTTTACTATTATTTTTGATCAGTTTAATGCATCGTTGCTGAATAAAAATATCAATTTCTTTCAAAGAAAAAAATACTGAACCCTAAACTTTGAACAGTTGTATGTTTATCACAATTGTTCTATCTGGTGGTATTGTTAGCACAACTGAGAATGAATGAATGAATGAATGAATGAATGAATGAAAAAGAAAGAAAGAAAGAAAGAAAGAAAGAAAGAAAGAAAGAAAGAAAGAAAGAAAGACAGACAGGAAAAATAAATATTGAAGTGGTTTATGTTTATTTCACCCTTTGTTTAAACATAGGTTACAATATCAAACATTTTTTGGTAGATTTTCATAGTTTAAGATTAGAAAGTGTGGGTTTAAAATAAACAGAAAAGCAGCAAGAATAAACAATGAAGGCATGATAAGGCATGTTTAAATGTGACCTTCGTATCACGTAAAGAAATTCTGGTATTATTGACTCAAATCAAGCTATTGTGCAAATAGCCATTCCTCCCGTATAGCTAAAACACCCATAAGAGTGTCTCCCGAACCCAAACAGCCCCTCCTGACACACATGCTCTGATGCTCTGGCTTATAGAAATCCAGAGGAGCAGCAGTGTTGATAGCCCCTACTGGTTAATAATGTCACCAGCTGATCCTGTCCTGTGTCCACTATAGTCTAGCTCAAATCCCAGTGTGTGTGTGTGTGTGTGTGTGTGTGTGTGTGTGTACCATGTTAAGTCTAGCAGCTCATTCTCTGAACAGTAAATTCGAGAGGCCATATGGGACGTGTTGCGAGAACCGAGCTGAGAAACAGAACAAATGAAATTTAATCAATAAAGAAGGCAAAACAAAGGCATTTATTAGAGAGAGCTTCCAACAGAAACTCTTGTCACTGACTCCACACAGCTTTACCTCTATCCCAGACATGCTTGAAATCCTTTTAGCAAGCCAAGACAGCATGCTCTTGTTATTTGGATATAATCTTCTGCTTCTACAGGCATGGTTGTGTGTGTTTAGAAGCATGATGCAGGGGAAGACCTCAAAGCTTAATCCTGTGATGTACATATTTCCTCCTGAAAGTTTTCAGGCCCATGAGCGCCGATGGAGAAATCATGTGAAATTTGAATTTCAGGACATCTAAAAAGATTTATTCGGATGTGCTTAAAACCTCAGAAAAACCTTATTTGAAAGTCCATAATGCATTCAGATGTGGGAATCAACATAAAATACTGCATAAATATCTGTGTGTGTGTGTGTGTGTGTGTGTGTGTGTGTGTGTGTGTGTGCCTTTGCATTTGTGTGTATGAATAGTACAAGATGTCTCAGCCATTGCAGTATATTCACTAAACAGTTGCAACACTTTTGCAAACAGTTTATTATAATTTTGAATGTAGCTTTATTTCCATTTTATTTTTAGTGGGTCTTTTCGATTTAGTTGATTTAGTAGTTTTAGTTGTTTCAGTTTAGTTGTTTTTTTTTACTTTACCATTCTTAGTGTAAGTCTAGTTTTATTTTTTTTAGCGATTTTTTGTTTTATTTTATTTAGTATAATGCAGCTTCTTATAAAGTTAATCAGCCAACTAGTATAATTTTAAAAAGTCTTGCATTTATCAACACAGAGTTGCTGCTACCCAGTGTTATTTTAGTATCTCTCTGATACTATTGTAGTTTTTAGTATAATTTAAATTATTTTATATTTTTGTATGTTCCATTTTCATTTAAATGTTTGTGAAAGTTTTAGTAATTTTGTTGTGTCTTAATCATTTAATTGTCTATATAGTTTTTTTATTCATTTTTATTTTAGTTTTACTTCAAGAAAATCTAAATGAAGATGAGAAAATAAGCTGAAATATTATTTTACATTTTATTTCAGTTAAATTTATTTCAATTCATTTTTTTTTTTACTATAATAACTCTGTTGCTAGTGACTTTTTCATGTTAAATGCAGGTAGGAAAGGTAAGATTTTATAATATACCATAAATCAGAAACTAAAATGTTTTTAAATTGTAAATTGTTTTTAATTATAAAATATAATAAATATATAATATTGTATTATTACTATTTAATTTAATTTACTTCAAATAATTTATATAGTAGATGTATAGTATATAGTAGTCACAAAAAGTTTACATTTTTCACTATAATGCTATAGTTTTTATTTTTACTTAAGTTAACAAAAATGTTTTCATTTAGTTTCCATTTTGTTCTCATGTTTTGTAAGTGTACAACATCACAGCGAGGTAACACAAGGTCCCCTCCAGTCTCTGTGGAAAATTCATGACTGTTATGAGTGTAGATGAGGACATGAAGTAAAGTAAGACGTTCTGGACTTTGACCACTTGCCATGTTTTAGCGTTTGACAGCCGGGCTTTTGTTTTTCTTTTCTTTTTTTTTTTTCTAAATAGAGTGGCAGTGAGATGGATGAATGAAAATGTGGAAGAGCGAGGGCAAGGGGGGATGACGTTAAGCGAGGTGGCCCTCAGCGTGGACACAATGGCCATCAAACTCAAAGCCAACCTGGTTATTGAAGAGAGGGAGAGAGTGAGGTTAAATAATTGATAGTAAGTATTTCAATAGGCTGCACCCGTCTTTTCTGATGAAGGAAGTGCCAGTCAAGTGGGACCTCAGTGCCGTTTTGGGGGGGAGGAACGCAGTGGAATGTGGATGTGCATTTATGTATGAGCAAATGAGAGGAAAAATGAGAGCACAATGTCTGTTCATAATACATGTGGGTGTAAGGTGCATGTAAACAGGTTGTGGAAGTGTGTAGTTTAATGTGCAGACAGGACTGTGACATTAATATGTAAAGATCCTCAAGCTATACTTCAGATCCACCCTCTGCTCCTTGTCCTTGAAAATCCTCCTTTTTGATTTCTCCCAAAAGTAACCAGCATAAATCTGAATGGGTTAAAAAAAATAGTGAATGAAAGTGGGGAAAAACACTAGAGAAAAAAAGTGCAAGAGTGGCAAATCTCAAGCGGACATCGAGTTCAGAACATTCTTCCAGGACCTCAGTGCTTGTGATAGGAGTCTAATGGCCCAAAGTGGTCATCCTAGACATTTACGGCCTGTCAGAAGCAGACGACAGTTGAGTTGAGGTCTGACAGGTACCTCATTTAGCTCACTAGCTGGGGCTGATATTAATGAGATCTCATGTTGATGCAGACCAGGAGAGTAAAAATATGTTTGCCTAAATTGCAGATGCTTTACAACAGCTCTTACAACAATACTCAAACTACAGATTTGAGCTTAACTTATGACCCATATCCTCCTAGAGAAACAATTATCACAGGAAACATTTTATTGAAAAAAGAGAGAGAGAGAAAAAAAAAAAAAAAAAAAAAAAAAAAAAAAAAAACACATACATAGCGAAGTGGCTTGCTTGAGCAATTAATTTTTCATAGTGGTAAGTGGGAACCCACTAGTGGCATTTCAGAGCTCTCTAAAGCCTCTGGCTATTGCATGTCAACACATGAGAAATGCACTAACTGCCATCTAGGGAATGGAAAGAGATATAAAATCAAGAAAGACAAATGTTTTTTGACTTGTAAAAACCTGTCACAAAGCAAGGCCAGACACAACAGGTAAGTGCAAATCAGGATGGTTTATTGACTGAACTCAGGTGACTGTGATCGGGTAATTATCCTGGATGGTGACTGAAGTGACTGTGATGAATCCCTGACAAAACCTTTAATTTTCATACAGTTTAGTTTACTAACTGTTATTCTTTTTTTTTCGCATTATTGCATAGTCACATACACATTTTTTGTCATTTACCAAAACAGATTTTAAAATTAAATTACATTCTTAATTAAATTAGATGTAATTTATTAACTGTATGTTAATTAGTGTGATTATAAAGAGAAAACACAGAATAGAGAGAGACGTGTGGTATGAACACAAAAACACTGACCTACAGGAAATGACTACGTACAATGTCCTTTAAGAGGGCCTTTCTAAAAAGATAATTGTTCATTTCCTCTTTTATACCCTTCCTTCTTTCAAAGGGATGTTTACTGACCCCCGGTGGTGGGCGGGTTTGAGAACGGCATGACCGCCGGATTCGACGAAGGAGGGGCCAGTGGGCTTGCGGCAACCACATGTGACGACCCCGGGCTGGACTCCGCTTCGTCCCCGGTGAAAGCCGATCCAGCGATCAACAGCGCTAAGTTGAAGTATTTCCTCAGCGACCAGCACGGATCAGCTCCAGGCATGACGAAGCGATATCGTCCTCTTTTGGAAGGCCAAACAAAGTAGTTTCGCTTTCACAACGAAACACACAGCGCCTTCACGACATGGCGGCGGCAACAACAATACTACAGCGAGAATAAAAGTTACGCCTTCTTTCTTTGCGTGAACATTTAGGCGGCGTTATGCAAATCTTCCCACATAGTGACGTAGGTATGTGGGGGCGTGTTAGAACGAGCCGTTTTAGGTAGGTGTGGCTGACTCTTAACTTTTATAAAGAATATCTCTTTGGATTTGAGACTTTAGTCTTTGCCACTTTACAGATCTTCTTTATGCACCAAGAGCTTGTAACACTCCAAAGAGAAAGGAAAAATTGAAATCGCATCATATGACCCCTTTAAGGTCAAAGTTAATTCGCTACTTCTTTTTCCAATTTGCACATTTTCACAGACTCTCTTATACAACTTTTTTTTCTCTTTTTTATTTTATTTTATTAGTTTGTTTTATTTTATTTTATTATTTTATTTTATTTTATTTTATTTTTTTTTTTTTATTACATTACAGTGGAGACTGGGACGAGTTGTTAGTATAGAAGAAATAACCAACACTTACAGTTTTGGACAACGATCGATTGCTTGATTGCTTGATTGCTTGATTTCTTGATTGATTGATTGCTTGATTGATTGATTGCTTGCTTGCTTGATTGATTGATTGATTGATTGATTGATTGATTTTCTGTCTGTCTTGTAATGGTGGGGCTTGCTGGGGCCATCTTGTTTGTTTTATTCATTTTTGTTGTGTTCACTTGCATTTGCATCTCTTTATTCATTTAGCACTTGCTTACTCAACCGATTACAAAAAGTATGATTTTAGATTTTTGCAATTCACATACATTATTTTAATTTAAGACTCAACTTTACAGTCAAAATTTAAACCAACATTCAAAATGTCTCCTAAAGAAATGACCCATTTCTGCAATTGATCTTTTGACTCAAAACCTTGTAGATGCTGTCATATTAGCCGTATTCTACCCATATCTACCATCTACCATCTACCCACACCATCTACTTACAGTAATTCTAGGAAAGCACAATTCTAATAAAAATGGGAGGAGTCAAAAATGTAAAACATTTTGTAAACATTTGCAATTTTGTAATAAAATCTTTCTGTCTCTGTCTTTCTCTCCCTCCATCTGGTTTGCTTAACACACTGTGTGATTTTGGCCCTCATCTTTTATTTATTCTCTGTTCTCTCTACACACTGATGCTTATCGATTGTCATTACAAGACGTTTGAGTGGGACTGATTTGTCCAGTGCTCCAGCTTTACAGACCTCTAAGGAACCTCTCACAACATTGATTGATTGATTGATTGATTGATTGATTGATTGATTGATTGATTGATTGATTGACTGATTGATGTCATTTTGTTCAATACTATTTGGTTTGTTTTCTGTGAGATCAGAATTGTGTTTGACAAACAAAACTTTCAACTTTTTCCTCTTTCATACAGATCCCTCTCCCCCCTTACACTGTGTATCTCTCTCTTTAAGCTGGTGAGAAAAGTCTGATGGATCTTTACAGAAGCTCTTTTGGGGTTACCCATGCACTACTCCCATTATTTCTTAACACACCTTCTCCACTGCCATCTCTAGGCTGCTCTATCAATGCACACACACACGCACACATCTATCGTCTCTATAGTGCTGTGAGTGTGATTGACAGGACTTTTTTTTTGGTCTGGGGGTTTGCTGGTTTGAATCCCAAGGCTTTGGTCTTCAGTGGTCCTTCCTGATCTGGTTCTCATCCCGTTCTTAGTTTGAGTGGAAGGGATTTCCACTGCTCTTGTCATCCATGGAGAGTCTGGAAAGAGTCTTTCTGTCTCTCTCTCTCCCGCTCTTTCCAACCAAGGGATTTACAGCCTCTGAAAGGATACAGAAAGCTGTTGCTGGATCACACCTGTTCCAGACATAAAATCGCACATCTGTAGTCACCCTTCCACCTTCACAAATGCAAGAGTTTGGAAACCATCGTCCATGACACAAGCTGCTGGTTTGTTATATTTAGGCATTCTCCTATTCACATTATAAAACTATTGGATGCGGAGCAAGAGCAGACAATAGTTTAAAGTTCACTATATTTCATCATGCACAGTCTTTCACACCATCCCTTAATGGACAATGTGGGGATAAGTAATTAATCAAGAAACATTTATAGGTGATTTATGTAATTGATTTGGTTTGTTCTCTCAAAGGTCCTTGTTGGCCAAATGGCTTGTCTCAGGTTTGGTTCTATATGATTATTACTATGATTATAAACCTGCATTATAAGGATTTATGCTGCTCACCCGCAGACATTGCTCCCAAAACAGCACTAAATTTCAGCATTCAGTCTTAGAACAACCCTCTGGACTCTTTTCCCTCAGATTTTTTTTAAGGTGGCAGCAATGAGGGAAAAAAATTAATGAAATAAAGTAAACGAAAAATAATATATATTTTTTTTATAATGTTTAATGCAGGGGTCTCCAACCTTTCTTACACCATGGACCGGTTACGTTTGGAAAATATTATCGCGGACTACAAAGAAAATACAGAATAATTAGAACAATTATTAACATAAATAAATAACAGAGTGTCATATCACATTTCACATTTTTCCCAGAACGTTCTTGCGACCCGGTAGCAATTCTTCCATGGCCCGGTAGTGGCCCGGTGGTTGGGGATCTCTGGTTTAATGGACCTGAGCTACATGTACCTAACATGAATTTACAATTAATATTTGTATGTTTATTATCTAATGTTAACAAATAGTAATAAAAACTAGAACAAATGTGCTGCTCATTTTTAGTTAAAGGGGCCATTGGATGCCCATTTTCCACAGCAAGCCGTTTTGTAGCATTTTCCTTTAAATGTTAATGAGCTCTCTTCCAAGGCTGCTTTCTGAGGGACTGTTTACTTTATCTGCATTCATCGTGAAACTTGCTAATTAGCACATTATTAGGAAAGGCGATTTGCAAAGATTCATTAAAAAACCTTATACTCACTTCTTCAGTAGGTGAAGCTGGATCATGAATGATTCGTGCGAACATAGACGCATTTAAGTAGTTCGGGGGCATCTTGTCTACATCTGCTCCAGTGGTGAAACAATGGCGGACTGATGATGACAGCACACTCAGGGCTGGTCTAAGGTAAGAAGCCAGTCCAGTCTGTGCTGAAACGCAACTGTCAATCAAACTATCGTGGGAGGGGCCTGTTTGTGTGACGTCACACAGACAGGAATCTGAGATCGGCTCATACTGTACATTATTGTAGGTCCTCTATGGCCCGCCTCTCTCAAACACGCGTCGGAAATGTAACGCCCCTTACCATAATCCCCAGCTTCAGCTTTCAAAGTAAATATCAAGACAGTTAATAATGGACTCTTAACTTTTATAAAGAATATCTCTTTGGATTTGAGACTTTAGTCTTTGCAACTGTACAGATCTTCTTTATGCAGAGCTTGTAACACTCCAAAGAGAAAGGAAAACTTGAAATCGCATCATATGACCCATTTAATGCATGAATTAATGGGAACTTATTGTAAAGTATTACCAAACCATTTTGTATTCCATGGGGGAAAAAATTATGTGAATGGTATTTTATTGTATTTTTATTTATTACTGAATTAATAATTATGCAGTAATTGCAATAATTAAAATAAAATAATTTATGAAAGTTTCACTGTAAATTTGCTCAAAAATGTAACAAACATTTTGTGATCTCTCACACTGTACTTAAATTCTGGTCCCTCCTATTCTGTCTTTAAGGACAGGACATTGACTGAAGGGCAGGAAAGTGACTACAAGTGGGTGAAACGTATGTGAAGTAGCGTTGGTGTAGGGCAATAGAAAATATGGTTTGTACAGTATAAAAACCATTACGCCTATGGAGAGTCCCCATAAACCATAAAAACAAACCAGTGTGTGTGTGTGTGTGTGAACAACAGGAGTGCTTCATCAATAAATGCCTCCTGTCTTGACGCTTTGCCTCATTTGCCTTCAGCCATAGAGACAGGGGCTGTAGTGTGTGTTTGTCTCTGTGTGTGTGGTGGCAGAGTATAGACTAAAGAGTGGAGCAGGGGCCATCTGTCTTTCCAAGGATTGATCAAGATCAGAATCAATCAGGAAATGATTGAACAAGTGCAGAGGACAAACCGGTTCAGAAATGGATTACTGGTAGAACAGTGGCAGCCTTGCACACTTTACCCTGGTCCATCAGTCCCCTAACAGGTCAAGTTCCACATCTACATACCGGCTAGAGGAAAATGATCTGAGATATGAGCAGTTCCCTGTCCACTCAAGAGTTTAAAATAGACAGGGCTCTTTTTGACTATCTAAAGCTGCCTTCTTTCATGACCCACTCACCTTTGGTTGACCTTCCAGTTTTACAGCAAACTGCCATTGACCAAACAAGCGAACTATCATTCACAAATGTTAATGATAGACTGCAGGGCAAGTGAGCAAGCAAACAAATGGATGGACGGATAGATAGTGTAGCAGTTAGACTCTGGAGGCCTCGGGACTATTTGCTTCAGTAGGAAGATAAATCGTAGTGCTGGTGAACTCCATGAGGTGCTTATGCACTGCCATGGATCTTAATCTTGACCTTTGAACTATTGGAAGAAATTACAACAATTAAAAGTCCATTGTAGTTGTTGTTCCTGCAGACTGGACAGGCAAATGTGAGGGTTTTATTTATATTGTTTGGGATGCATATTAATTGGTAACACTTTAAAATAACATTCCATTTGTTAACTTGAGTTAATTATATTAGTTAACACATTAACAATGGAAAATAATTCTAAAGCATTTATTAATCTTAATTAATGTTAATGTCAACATTTACAAATATATTTTTTAATATCGAAAGGTTGGACCTGAGCTGACATGAACAATGAACAGTTGTATTTTTATTATCTAACATTAACAAGATTAATAAATACGGTAGCAAATAAATTGCTCATTGTTAGTTTATTTTAGTCAATGCATTGACTAATGTTAACTAATTGTAAAGTATTACCTATTAATTTAGCCAGGAAGCCACTTTGCAAGAATTGTGAGGCATAGAAATCATACTGAATTATTGAACTTTTTTTTCTGTCAGCTTTAGAGTTAACCTGACATGCAAAGTGTGTTCCAAATATTCTATTTAGAAATGTATTTATTTAAATATATAATTTTTATGTAATAATTTGTTTATATTTTTATATATGTAGTATATATACACATTTACTTAATTATTAAAAAAAACACAGTAAGTGTTTTTCTTTATTGTGGTTAGAACTGATCAAGGAGACAACAGAAAAACATGTCTCATTGCTGTCAGAATATACATTATAGCTTTCTTTCCTGTTTTTTTGTTTCATTTTGAATCATGACGTTAAGGTAGATTATAAAAGTTAGAAATTAATATTTCATTTTGGACCAGGTTTTACTTACAGGAGAAATATTACATTTTAAATGCATATGTCTAAAAATATAAAATTATATTTTTACGTGGACACAAAACTAATGGGACTTTGGCATTGACAATGCCTCTCAAAAACTCTCTTGTGTGTTTATTGTGTATTTGTGAGTATGTAGGTGGTTGAGCTGTCGACAGGTTCAGGCTGGTGTTTACCCACTCTTAGAGGAAGTGTCTAGTTCTTCATTGGTGGGGCAGAAGGAGAGACCAGACTGTGGAAGTCTATCTTCTGCACAAAGACGATAAGTTCCCCTTTAACCTCCTTTTCTCCATTCTGAAGTGCTTGACTCTGTCTCACTCTCACACACTCACACCATCCGGATAATCCAGCAGATAGGGTTAACACAACGTGCTCATCCTTTGTGCATATAGTGAGACGAGCCCAACACACACACATGCACACAAATTCAGTAATCCAGGAGAATGGGTTTACACATTGCACACACCCCATGTCCATCTCCAGGACACACACACACTCTCTCACACACACAAATTTACATAGATAGCACTTAATTCGGCGCGGGCTGCATCGAAGCAGCCAGGCTGTGGAGAATGGCCCTGACTAAGCTGAGAATATACATGGCTAAGCAAAGTGGTTAACCCCTGGAAGCAAGTCCAGAGAAAAATTGTAATGTGATTTCTCTCTTAATGAAATTTATGAAAGGGAAAAGGGAGAGAGAGAGGGAAGGTGTGTGGAGAGGCATTTCACTTTGCAGCCTGCCAATAAGGGAAGAGTTACAAAACTTTCCACAACACACAAGAAGTTCAAGATGGAAATCATCGCCAAACTCATAATAAAAGCTTTGGGTTTATCTTAACTTTTAGAGAGACAGACGTGTCGTGACAGGTTTTGGATACAGCTACTTTTCTGTGTCTGTGTTTTTGTGGAAAAGTTTGTGAATACAAAAAAAAAAAAAGCCTATATCTGCACTTTATATCTCACAACTGTGATTTTATATCATACAGTTGTGACTTTATCACAATTCAAACTTGATTTCTCAAAACTGTCATTTATATTTCACTATTGTGACTTCATTCCTCATAATTGCATCTTTAGCGTAATTGCACATTTATTTCCTCACATTTTTAACTTCATGTCTTACAACTGCAACCTTTTTCTAATAATTATACTTTATTCAATGACTGTTTCTCTCAATTGTAACTTTATATCTTACAAAACACATTGTGTCTTTTTATATTATAAATGCTTATGTATACTGTACATCACAATGTGACTTCATTTTATCAAAATATCTCCAAATTATTTTTTATTTTTACAACTCTTTTTTGCATGTTTTACTCTGAGGCAGAAACATATTTTGGAGCAAAGCCATGGTTCATTTTTGTAAGGAAGTGCAGAGAGGAAAATCAATTTAGAGCAAGGGACACAGAACTTTGTGAATGGCTGGGCTTTCAATTTAATTCTGTTTTAATTCTAAATTCTGTGAAGTTCTGCAGGTGCAAATTTTTTAGGACTTAGTTAAATTTAATTAAATTTAAAGTTAAACTTAGGTAAATTTAAAGAAATGTTGTTCTGTAACTTTTGTAGTACACACACCCAAACAGGTCCAAACATGTGGAAGAGTGTCTTTCAGTAACTTCAAACAGCTTACAAAGAGTCACCTTCAAAATTCTTTCAACTCATAACTTGCATTGAAATGCAACCATGAGGTGACAATAAAAATCTGAGCATGAGACACTTATTAGTGGACAGAGAGCAGTTTGTTGAGTTATGATCAACTGTTCAGCTATTCAGCTGTGTTTGTGATGAATATGTAAATATAGCTCTGTATGTGTCTGTGTGTGTGTGTGTGTGTGTGTGTGTGTGTGTGTGTGTGTGTGTGTGTGTGTGTGTGTGTGTATGTGTGTGTCAGCATGCTATTGTTTGTTTTTCCTGAATGTGTATGTGAGAGACAGAAGGTGAATGCTGATCTGAGAGGAAATAGGCCCAGAGTCTGCACATTCGCTCATTTTTCGGGGCAGGTGCTGAGGTAGACTTCTTCATGAGCAAGTAGACCTCACCTCCACCTCGCACACACACACACATACACACGCTAGCCCCCCTCACCCCCAGACCCCGCAGCACTCATCATCACAGTGGCGACGCCAATCGATGTGCCGCGCCCCACTGAGCGTGTCTGCGGCAGGCCGAGCGCAGGGCTCCTCCACAGGGATTGTGGGAAATCTGATTTATGATGCCCGTGGTGCTGCTGACCACAAACTTTAATTCATACCCCACTGTACTCCCTCTTTGCTTTCCTCTCTCCCTCCTTTTTTTGTTTGTTCCTCCTGTGTCTCATCTACTCTAGACGTGGGTTTCCTGTGTTCCTCTCAAAGTTCCCAAACCGTATTTATCGGCGAGAATAGTCGCAAAGACTCTGTGAGCGCACAGACCTACGTACACAATCACACTCTCACTTCTTATAGTAACAGGATGTAGGGCAGGTGAGCTTCAAAGTAGTCGAGGAGAGATTGAGAAAGCTTTGCTAAGAGGGATAGAGAGCTGTGAGATGGATGAGGAGAGGGGAGAGATGATACCGTTTCATTGGGATCTGTGGAGGAGATGGAAAAAGAGGTTGAGTTTAAAGAATTGTGGCAGATGTTCACGGACGCTTTAATGTTCAGACTCCGTCATCTGATGTTCAGCTCTGCCCTGAAGTTCAGCTGGAGCCCTCAGAAAGACAGACAAAGAAAGAAAAAATGGGTAAGGGTCAGTTTAAAAGGTAACAAGTTCATAAAAATAAATATATTTCTGATTAAAGGTAATGTGTGTCATGTTTAAAATACCATCTTTTATCCTATCTTAATATGCAGTGACAATATAAGAGGGAGGAGACAGACCACTTAAAAATTAATTAATTAATTAATACATTCATACATTAATAAATTATTATTATTATTATTATTATTATTATTATTGTTGTTATTATTATATACATTTATTTTGGTTAAATGCCTGAAATAAGGTCTGTGGTTGACACAAGCTCATTACATTTTCACGTTTTATTCTATGTCATAAAATACATCAGTAACGCAACCTTGTGATTTGTGTGTGTGTGTGTGTGTGTGTGTGTGGTTGCTAACAAGTGGCTAAATGGGACTTCAGAGATTGTCCAGGACATTAAACAGCATTATGCAATAAAGGAAAACTCATCAACTTGCTAGTCTGCTTTCACAGCATAGTTGTGTGTATAATCGTGCTCAACAACAACAACAACAACAACAACAAAAGATGACTGTTTAATACAGTTCTTGCTGGTATACAAAGAAACTGTATGCGCAGACATAACCACACACTGCAGGAAGTCTGCACCCCCTGCAGATGCAGTAATCATTCACTCTATCAGTCAATGTAATGTGTCTCGTAGAGTGCTGAATGTTTTAAAGTGGGTTCGTAATACAGATTAACATTATCATGTTGTCTGTAAGGACCTTTACAAATCCTTACCATTTCTGCTTTTTGTGTATAAAATAATGCAATTATGTTTTATAATATGCATACAACTTTTTATGCATAAAACCCCCTTTTTTTACTCAAGAGTTCATGCCATGAATAAAATCATAGCGCTATTTAGAATGTTTCTCCCATGGGCCCACACTTAACACAGAGAGTTAAGTGTCACACTGATTCTATTCTGACTAGTGTGTGTTAATTTGCAACATTAATGCAAATGAATCCCTTCAGCAGCACTCTGAGAAATTATGCATTTTAATGTTTAAAGGTACGAGACAAAGTTGTTATGATTAGAGTTTGTCATAGATAGATATATGTGTAAAAAACAAATAGCATGTACCTGCATCAACAAGTATGTACACATATACGAACACACAAACACACTTAGTGTCTCTGAATACTTAATAAGGACCTATGGGAGAGATCCAAACCTTCTGTGGGACAGGTTAAATCATCTAGTACACGCATATGATCACAATAAATGCATAAACTCTCTGTTTCTCATTTTCTCTCCCTTGTTCTCTTTCTTTCTCCTTCCCAGTGTCTCTCCTGTATTGTATCTGCCCCAAGGGTAATTATGGATGAGATACGGAAATCTGGGTGTATTATTCAGTTCTGTAATACACAAACCAAAGGGGAATGGCAATTATTTTCTCTCCCAGTCACCTATTCCACAAAAGCCCTCATAGTAGTGAGTATTTGTGTGAGAATCAGGTTTTGCCTTCATTGCGGGGACTTAATCA
Source organism: Sinocyclocheilus anshuiensis (assembly GCF_001515605.1). NCBI lineage: Eukaryota > Metazoa > Chordata > Actinopteri > Cypriniformes > Cyprinidae > Sinocyclocheilus > Sinocyclocheilus anshuiensis. Next base: position 500,756 of record NW_015547762.1, on the reverse strand, counting down.
ATTACAATATGAAGACCAGCCACTGGTCCACAGAATGAAAGTGCCTTAAATCGTATAACATAATGTAAAGAAAAAAAAAATGATCATGAAGATGAAGGCGGAAAGCATTATTATCAGTCATTCATCAGTTAAGTTAACTCATAAATATCAACATTTGGGTAAAATATCATATACTGAGTCAACGAAAACAATGTAAAGTCTCTATAATGACAGAAAAGAAATGTGTGTGTGTGCCCATTTCTTTTATGCCTGCTTATTATTGTTTATTATTTCACAGCTGTTATAAATACTTGATTTTGGTCAACTGCAGTACTCAAATAAGACCGCTAATCTGTATAACTGACTGTCTCTGGCAACCAATTTCCCACATGTCTACTTTCATGATTCTCATCACTTATTAATTAAAAATAACTTTTCAATGAATGAATAATTAATATTTCAACTCAAATGAATATTTAATATCCATTTGTTTACATATTTGGTGAGAGGCCACGTAATATAATCACCCTTTAGAATGAAACAAGACCACTCTGTGTGGTGTTGGGGTCTTGATCACCCTGTTGGGGGTTTATTTTGCAGTGATGACTGTACTTTATGACCATTCAGGCTGACTGTACATCATCCCTCACTCATGCAACAGAGCTGGGAAAAAAATAACATAGAGTTTGTAAACAGGTTCAAAAGGCAACCACATAAAAAAAAAAAAACATTTTGGTTTTCATTAATTGCTTTCATGTATTTTCAGTCATTTACCTTGACAATACCATAGATATTTATACATACTGTACATTCTATTAAACAGTCATCTGGGTTTTTTTTTGTTTTGTTTTTTGGATGGCCTCTTGTTTTTTAGCATGCATGCTAGTTTAAATTCCTTGTTTACCAGCCAAATGTAATCTTTTCTTGTTATTTAAAAAAAATAATAATAATTCATTATTTTTTGATACACTAATATACACTAAATAGCTTATATTTATTGTAAAACTTCTTGTGAAAAATAACAATTACACTGGTACAACTACAACTACAACTACAACTACAACAATAATAATATTAATAGTTGTCCTTATCATCCATTGAGTCTGTTTGTGTAATCAACTGTGATAGTGTCGGCCTTCAGAGTATCAAAGAATATGGGATCAAATTAATTCCTTTCTCATTGATCTGATGTGTGTATAGGAAAATGAGTACACTGAAACTAACGCTTTCTCTATTTCTCTCCCTCTCTTTCTCTCCATCTCCGTGTAATTCTATATTCACTCCTAAGAGGCTTATGTTTAATATCATTGATGTGCATTTGATGAGATGGCAAGTTTTGAAATGTAGCTTTGATAGCTATATCAATATCTCATCACTTTTTCATATCATTGACAAAACACAGCGTCTGTATCTGCCCTGCAGACACATAATTTAAAAAGACCATGGCTCATGTTAGAACATTTATGTCTAGTTGAGATGTTAGTGTATTATCATGACATTCTTCATGGTTGACTTTCATGGCCCTCTTTGTTTATCTTTGACTTATGATGACTATTTAAAAAAAAAAAAAAAAACTTTCTACTTACATCCACTATTGCTAAAAACACACAGTAAACATTTGCATTCAGCTCCAACCAATCTCACGCATTACACTACACAGTACACTGAAGCACTCATCCTTATCTTCTTTAA